>NC_060148.1:139424207-139728872 GCF_021461385.2 Schistocerca piceifrons | reverse complement strand
TATTCCAGTCAACATTGTCAAAAGCTTCCTCTAAGTCTACAAATGCTAGAAACGTAGCTTTGCCTTTCCTTAATCCTTCTTCTAAGATAAGTCGTAAGGTCAGTATTGCCTCACGTGTTCCAACATTTCTACGGAATCCAAACTGACCTTCCCCGAGGTCGGCTTTTACTAGTTTTTCCATTCGTCTGTAAAGAATTCGCGATAGTATTTTGCAGCTGTGGCTTATTAAACTGATTGTTCGGTAATTTTCACATCTGTCAACACCTCCTTTCTTTGGGATTGGAATTATTATATTCTTCTTGAAGTCTGTGGGCATTTCGCCTGTTTCATACATCTTGCTCAGCAGATGGTAGAGGTTTGACAGGACTGGCTCTCCCAAGGCCGTCAGTAGTTCCGATGGAATGTTGTCTACTCCGGGGGCCTTGTTCCGACTCAGGTCTTTCAGTGCTCTGTCAAACTCTTCACGCAGTATCATATCTCCCATTTCATCTTCATCTACATCCACTTCCATTTCCAAAATATTGTCCTCAAGTACATCGCCCTTGTATAGACCCTCTACATACTCCTTCCACCTTTCTGCTTTCCCTTCTTTGCTTACAACTGGGTTTCCATCTGAGCTCTTGATGTTCATACAAGTGGTTCTCTTATCTCCAAAGGTCTCTCTAATTTTCCTGTAGGCAGTATCTATCCTACCCCTAGTGAGATAAGCCTCTACATCCTTACATTTGTCCTCTAGCCACCCCTGCTTAGCCAATTTGCACTTCCTGTCGATCTCATTTTTGAAACGTTTGTATTAATTTTTGCCTGTTTCATTTACTGCATTTTTATATTTTCTCCTTTCATCAGTTAAATTCAATATTTCTTCTGTTACCCAAGGATTTCTACTAGCCCTCGTCTTTTTACCTACTTGATCCTCTGCTGCCTTCACTACTTCATCCCTCAAAGCTACCCATGCTTCTTCTACTGTATTTCTTTCCCCGATTCCTGTCAATTGTTCCCTTATGCTCTCCCTGAAACTCTTTACAACCTCTGGTTCTTAACATGGAGCACCAAAATTGTAATTTAGATGTGACATGTTACTGCAGGATTTTAGTCCTTTGTGGTGAGGAGAAATTTTTGAAATTTGCAATCCTGTTGTTGTGGTCGTCAGTCAGAGTAGCATGGAGATCCGCATTGTCTTCTATCCTGTGCAGCCTACATAATCTCGAATCCGCTTGCTGTATCCATCTCACGGTCTCCCACTACTAGGGCCGTAGGAATCTTTCCAAATATTAGGAATCTGACATACCGATATATCAAAATAATATCGAACTTTCTACGAAAAACAATCGTCGTACTGGCCTATAAAAGCATCGTCTGAGTATTGTAAATTTACTGCCGGATTTAGATCTGTACATTTAACTAGTGATTTGTTGTTAGCTATTCTGTACATCAATGAACAAGCTAGCAGCCCGCTGATCCCCTTCAGAGCAGGAATTGAAAGCAGGACGATGCGCGTCCACGCGCGGCGCAAACCGCTCTGCTGACAGCGGCAGCTGCGTGTGCAGGTGGCGCAGTAAGAGGTGTCCGCCGTTCGGGTTCGTCATGTACAGGATTTATCTGGGCACTCAGTGCCAACTTGCAGTTTTTTTCATTTCCGCGACTGCCAGCGACATGCGTCTTTAAGTGCTCTGTCAAATTCTTTTCACAGAATCGCACCTCCCATCTCATTTTCATCCATGCCCTCTCCCATTTCTACACTACTGCCCCAAGTACACCTGCCACGTATGTAAGCTCTGTGCACTCCGTCTTCCAGCTTTCCCTTTGCTTAGGACTGGTTTTGCGTTTGAGCCCCTGTCATTGATACAGCCGCTTCTCTTTTCTCCAAAGGCCTCTCCTGCAGACTCTTTTCGTCCTTCTGCTTAGCTGTTTTGCACTTCCTGTCACTCATTTTTAGACATTTCTATTGCCTTTCACCTGCTTCATTTAGTGCATTTTAAATTTTCTCCCTTCATCAGTTAAATTCAGTATTTCCTGTGATATCCAGCGATTTCCCCTAGGCCTCTCTCTTTGCGTATTTGATTCTCTGTTGCCTTGACGATATCTTTTTAGTTTTCTACCGCAATCCTTTCCCCTCTTCTTATCCATCGCTGCCTAACACTCCTTGTCAAACTCTAAACAACCTCCGGTTCTTTCAACTTACCGATGTCCCATCTCCTTTGTTTTACCTTTTTGCAGATTTTTCAGTTTTATTCTACTCTTCAATACCAATAAATGTTGGGGTCAGAGTCGAGAACTGCCCCTGTAAAATGTCGTGCGCTTTAAAAATCAGGTTCAGAAATCTGTTTTACAGTTTATAATCCATCCGAAATCATCTGTCTCCAGGTCTCTTCCACGTGTACAGCCTTATTTCATGATCCCGAAGGCAACTCATAGCTATGATTGAATTATGCCCAATGCAAAATTTTACCAGGTGGCTTGGTCTCTCATTCCTTTCCTCCAGCACATATTCACTTACTAATTTTCCTTCTCCTCCTTTTCCTGCTGTCGAATTCCACTTCCCCATGACTATTAAATTTTCGTTGCGTTAAACAATCTGAATAATTTCTTTTGCCACGTTATACGTTTCTTGAATGTCTTGATCAGAGGAACTAGTCGGGGTATGTACTACTGTGGTGGGTGTGGCCTTTGTGTCTGCCGTTTCTATAACAATCTAGTTACTATGCTGTTCATAGTAGCTTACATGCATTCCTGTTTTGTTATTCATTATTAAACCACCTCCTTCATTACGGCTATTTGATTCTGTACTTATAACCCCGTATTCACCTGACCAGAAGTTCCTTCTGCCACTGAACTTCACTAATACCCGCTATATCCAAATTTAACCTGCACATTACGCTTTCTAAATTTTTTACCTAGCTGCCCAGTTAGGGGATCTAAAATTTCTTGCCCCGATCGGTACAATGCCAGTTTTCTTTCTACTGGTCATGATACCCTCATAAGTGCTGACTGCTGAGAGATCCGAATAGAACGATTTTAGTCCTGGAATACTTTACCCAAGAGGATGCCATTATCATTTAACAGCTGCATGCACTACAAATTACGGCTGTAGTTTCCCCTTGCTTTCAACTGTTCGCAGTACCAGCACAGAAAGGCTGTTTTGGTTGATGTTAAAAGGGCAGATCAGTGAATCATCCAGACCGTTGCCCCTGCAACCACTGTTCCCCTAACGACCTGGCGATGCTAAACCTCACGTGCGGTTCTGCTCCTCTCCCTGCCGCGACCGGCAACAGGCTGCATCACGTCTGGCTGGGGTTTCAGTGTGCAGCTGCTGGTAGCACGAAGACAACAGGAGGAAACCACCGGGCAAGGAAAAGGAGACAGGTCGTGCTGCATCTAGAGGCACGGGAACAGTTCAGCGGGAAACAAATTACGGACACTGTGGTGGATGGTGAAACTCCTCAATTGAGAGGGAGAGAGAGAGAGAGAGATAGATAGATAGATGGCATTCTCATCGGCTTGAGAATGAGGAGACCGGCCCAGGCAGGGGCGGTTCAGTTGGCTGTTCCGCGAAAATGAGACGACCACCGCGCCTGCGCCTGCTGCCCGGTGCACGCACTACTGCCTCGCGCCGGAGTCGCCAGTGATCCGCACGCGGGGACTGATTACTGGCGGCCCGTGGCAAGACGCGCGGTCGGGGGACGCTGTCCAAGTAACCAGCTCGCGCTCCCGTGCACAGTGGGTGGACTGAAGCTGCGCCCAGAAAAGATAGAGGAAAAGTCTACTGAACCGCTTGCCCGACAGGTAGAACAGTTGAGGGACGCTACCTGGAGGTTCCCGAGCCACACTACACAGCACGCTGCGAACCGAGGTGGTCAGTACTAAGTGTGGATCGACACCTTTCTGCAACAAGTCGATGCAAGCTGCAAAACCGTGGAACGTCTATCAGATGCTGTTTTACATCGCCGCTAGTCATTTCATTAAATCTTCAGAAACGAAAATTCCTAAGATTATAGAAAAATCCGTTGAGAACTATCAGGAGATTCCTCACAGAAATTTCACGACTAAAACTTTTTCCGAAACTTTTTGCAAGTTTATTTTGTTGCTAAGGTTTTCCTTAACTACGTGTGTTTCGATAGCGTTATGTAAGAGAATTCTTTCGCCAAATGCAAATTAATTAAGGATTATCTTGTGTCTACTATGCGTCAAGCACGACTGTCCAATGCAGCAGTTACTCAATAAGAATGGACTAGCTAAAGACGAACGATATTGATGAGGCAATTTCGAAACTTGCACTGTAAAATGAGGGAGGAATTCTAAGCTACGTGTTAGTCACAAATGATGTATTTTATGCTTTGATGAAGTTGGTAGTTGGGGGTGGGGGGTTGACAAAATAACAGCTGCTCCGGGTACCAAACTACCCAGCTACGCAGCTACAGTATTGTGGAAAACCGTACGCCAGTAGTCGCCGTCAATGCACGATAATTCCAACAGCGTGTTCCAGTGTATTCAACCACACTTAAAAAGGTGGTTCAAATGCCTCTGAGCATTATGGGACTTAACATCTGAGGTCATCAGTCCCCTAGAACTTAGAACTACTTAAACCTAACTAACCTGAGGACATCACACACATGCATGCCCGAGGCAGGATTCGAACCTGCGACCGTAGCGGTCGCGCGGTTCCAGACTGACGCGCGTAGAACCGCTCGGCCACACAGGCCGGCTACATTTAAAATCGAACTACAATAGCACCTAGATATTCTAAAATAAATGCAACTCCACGGGTAAATGTCTGTGTTAATACTATCTCTGTATCAACGTACAGTGCCGCTGAGAGACGCAGACACACTCTTCTGACGGTTACGGCTGTATAAATATAACGAAATGGCTTCGCATTTCGCGAATCCGGATTGCCGTGAGCTGTTTGCATCTCGAGGGAGTTTGTGCGGCCCTCGGGTTAGTCCCGCTCCGGCAACAGTTTCCATGTTTCGCAAACAGCGGAAGTCAGTCCGGATTCGGGAAATACGAATACATTACCCAATAAATGTAAAACTGTTTACCATATAGATGAACCTACATGTCGATATGTAGGTATGTTTGTCACACCGTACCAACTTGTGTATCGGAAAAAAATCGGAATTAATTGCGATTTCGTAAGTTTTTCAGTAGTGCCAGGTGTTACGCTTGCCTGTGTTGTCTATAAAGGAGGTAATTTACAGCAAACTGTGAACCCTGCAGGGTTGTTTATATTGTTGTAAAACTTGCTGACATTTTAATTTTGTGACGCACGACAGATGAAGCTTGCGTATCTGGGCATGTTTAAAGTTGTGTCGTAAGGCGTGGGCGGCTAGCTCAGCTGGCAAGAGTGAAGCTTCCGCGCTGGCAGCCTCTTTCGGGGCACAAACGACACAACAGCCAGAATACTCGGGTTTGGTTGGCGTCCTGTTGACAGGCGCGGAAGTAAACACTGTGTCTGCAAGCCTGGACACACTGGGGAGGCACACAGCACAGCCGCCGGGAGAGAGCGGCCGTCCGCCGGTGGAGACATCTGCGTCCGCTGCGGCCAGCCCGGGCTGCACAGAGGCCGGGACTTCCCCCAGCAGCCGACGCAATGCGGCCACACCCGCGGAAAACTACTGGCAGTAGTGGTGAAGGAGGGTGGGGGGGGGGGAAGGGGAATGTGCGGCAGAGAAGGCGGCGCGCCGGCGGAACGCAGAACAGCTTTCGTGCCTCAAGTACCCTCCGCTACACATCTTAAAGTGCCCGGAAGTGGTTGGCTCACACTCCAGCTCAACACCGATTTCGTACTGCTAGATTTAGAATATCGTATCAGAATGAAAGTTTATCGACGAAGCATGTTTGTCGTAAATGATAGTGAAATTTAAATACAGCTGTGTCATTGCTTAAGAGACACAATTTTGTTCGTTGTCCGCAGCTCGTGGTCGCGTTCTCGCTTCCCGCGCCCGGGTTCGATTCCCGGCGGGGTCAGGGATTATCTCTGCCTCGTGATGACTGGGTGTTGTGTGATGTCCTTAGGATAGTTAGGTTTAAGTAGTTCTAAGTTCTAGGGGACTGATGACCATAGATGTTAAGTCCCACAGTGCTCAGAGCCATTTTTTTTTGTTTTGTTTTAGTTAAATCTTGCGGTCACTTTGTTAGCTTGCTAACTGTTCACTTCGCTTTAAAGTGACATCACATTTTTAAAGTAATTAATTATAGTTTTTAAGTAACAACAATAATTACGTAACCCAAAGCCTGAAAGACAGTAGCCATTGTGGTGCACACTACTTTAGCAATTTCTACTGATCTTGTCTATAACTACAGGTCAGTTAGAAGGTAATTGAGTGATAGTGAACTCACTCCTGAGACATTATAGTTAAGTTGCTCCTTCATAGGTGCAGACCCGAATCTTCATTTAAAAAAAAAAAATAAAAAAAAAATTCATTACAGGGACGAGGTAATAGCAGATTTCTTCGTGTATTTATAACTACATAATGGTGTGTTGAGGATAACACGAATTTGTAGGGAATAGATCTAATGTAGACAGTGAATTGAAGTGTCATTTATACTCTGAAGAACCGAAGAAACTGGTACCACTGGCGGATACAGAAAAACCTCAAGGAGGGGTGCTAAAGGTATCTTGAGCAATCTTTACTTTTACCGTAATAAAAAGTAATAAAGTCCCTTGATACTTCTCAATGAACTGATCACTTTCACTCTTGACTAATCTTCACTCTTGCACTTGCTACAACTGGGACTTTTTCCTTACCAGTCTTCAGTCTTAATATTTCTGCTTCTGAATGTAAACTAGCTTCCTATTCGGCGAATAGTTCGTATTTATAACGCTACGTATCGAATGTTCTCTGTACAAGAAAACAGAATATTCGCGACTTTCCTCGAGCAAATGCCAGACAGAATAAAACGTATCAAGATCACTAGAATGGACGCGACATTTCTCGTAGGTATCTGTTAGACAGCAACGTTTAAAATACGATGACGCGGACGCGCACGCTACATAGGAAACTACGACTAGTCGATAACTCGATTCAGTCGAGACGACTGACGAAAGAAACAAACGAATAGCGTGCGGGCTGACTGGCGGGGGCGGCGCGGGTGGCAATGCGGGCGGCCCCGCAAGTGGGAGGAGAGGGAGGGAGGGAGGCGCCACCGAGTGGTACAGCTGCGTGGTGTCGCCTGAGGCCGCCGTGAGCACGCGGAAGTGCCGCTACAAGGCTTGGCATGGACTCGACTAATGTCCGAAGTAGTGCTGCAGGGAACTGACACCATCAATCCTACGGGGCTGCCCATAAGTCCGTAAGAGTATGAGGGGGTGGATATATCTTCTGAAAACCACGTTGCAAGGCATACCAGATATGTTCAATAAACAATTTGCATGCCGTGAGATTCGATCCGGCGACCGTCGGATTACGAACCCGAGCGCTTACCGCTGCGCCACGACGCTGTAGGAAATCATAAATCGTTGAGAGTATTTCACCGAAACGGTTTCTTTTAACTGTAGATTATCTCGACAACGGCTGAGAAGTGCATCTTGGTGCTTTGCGACGTTACACCTCCGGCCATGAGCTTTTATTATGCGCAGTATGAATCGAATCTGAATTTCACAATTGGCGGCCTCCCCTTGTCAGTGCAGAAGAATGTTGATGCGCGCCGCGAGTGGCAGCTTTTTTGTGACGCGCATGCGCAGTCTCGGCCAGCGGCCTGCTCTGTGGAGCCCAGCCGCACCTCTGCTGGTGGAACCAGTCAGCACACATCAACTCGGAAACTTGAGCGTTTCTCCTGTTGCCTTTCATTGCCACAACATGGTCGTCGACGAGAGACTGTATGGAAACCGTTGAGCCGCTCAGTGATACTATGCAAGACTAGAACTTTCTCTAGCACCAGAATTCTCTCAGGTACTCGGCAAGATGAGGTATGATGGTGGAAGTTGTATGCTTCGTGCTTTGATGTTTTTAGCACACGAGTTTCCATTAACTCTTCCCTGGCGACGTTTCAGCTTTCTTGACGCAAGACTGTAATAATCCTTGCTCCCTCAGCATTTTCCGAAATTTTGTTAGTAAACCAATCCTCTCCGTCCTTAATCGATTCACTCAGTTCGTATTGCTCCAGAGCGCTATTTACAGTCATTTGACACTTTGTTCATAATTCCTTTACGTCTATCATACGGAATCAAAATGATGACCATTCATTGTCTCAAGATACGAACACTTGCTTATCTGCTCTTTCCATCATACGTAATCTCCTAACATTCCTGAGGGACTTGTGGGTTCTTAACCGTCGCCCCTACGTCGACATCATGATCATCAATCCCTGTCTCCATACGTAACAGTGCCGATACGTCAGGTGCCTTGGTAGTAGAGATGGGTCGAACTCGTTGATTCCCGTGAACTACTTCATTCATTTCACTCTTTGCCGTGAAGCGTTCAAATGAAGTAGTTCATTCGTGAACTACGGAAGCCTGGCGAAGTTGCCCAGTTCGCCGCTCAGCCGCGGCTACGCTCGCTTCGCCTCGCTCGTACAATAAAGCTTCGTAATACTTCATAATTTTACCAACAGATGGCCAACTATGCAGTAACGTGCACGCAACGTTTTACGCTCTTACAGCGTCTGAGCTAACTTAAATAGGGCATGGTCGAAGGAGACAAAGGAAAGATAAACAGAGAAGCCTGTCACATGTAAAGAAGGTATTACATATAATCTTGCTCGACATTTTCTCATGAAGCGCCCAAAAAGTCTTTATCTGCCAAGTGAAACATTATTTGTTGTATTCATGGACTGAAAAACTAGGGCTACCAACAAAATGCAGTTCAATTTTATGTTCCTTTTAAAATTTAATCCAAAATAGAGTGAGTATGTTTACCACCGTCACAAAGTCTATGTATCTACGTTAAGTAATTATTCAGAAGTTTTCCTGTAGATTTTATTTTGTTGAGAATAATATAACCCTCCAAATTCAAAACGTAAACTGTCACCTGTAGTAATTGGTACGATTTCAGGTAAAATCCCTCTTTCAGTGTTATTAACAAAACTTTTATTTTCATGTTGGCTGTGCGTGCTCACACAGCCAGCCTCTTCGTTTGTATCTGTAGTATTAATTTGTCCGAAAGCGCAGCCAAGTGTAGGCTACCCGTAGACGCGAAGTTTAACTGCACAAATAGTCACGGGTAATGATGTCAGCACTGCAGGAAGCAGCTGACGCTGCCTTCCCCTCGCCCCTCACCTCCCAACCCCCAGCAAACCTATAGTTTCCCACAAACACCGCGCGATTCGTCGACAGCCAATAGAGGGGAGACTGAAGTGAAGGGAGAATGAGTGACGTAACGCCGATGTAATGGGATGAGGGAGAGGGGAAGAGCGTGAGTGAACTAGAAGAAAGCGTGGAGTGCGTTATCTGTGAAGAGTTTGAAGTACCAGTTCATTGAAATTGAGTGGTTAGTTCACACTTCACTGGAGTGAAGCGTTCATTTGAACGACTCATTCACGAGCTCCCCATCACTACTTGGTAGCTACAGCCTCTAAAACATTTCCATTCTGTGTCGCCCAAAACAGTTGTCGGAAAATGTGGAACAGGGTTTTCAAAAAAAAATGTTCAAACGTGCGTAAAATTTTATCGGTCTTAATTGCTGAGGTCATCAGTCCCCAAGTTTACACACTACTTAACCTAAATTATCCAAAGGACAAACACACAGACACACCCACGCCCGAGTGAGGACTCGAACCTCCGCCGGGACCAGCCGGCAGCGTTCTCTCTCTTAGCTGACGCAAGTTGCCTCCCTATGACATGCTCACATCTTTCAATTCGTCATTTTGACGTTCGTGCGATGGTTAGAGGAGGAACTACTGACAATATTCGTCGGTGAACAAGTTTCGGAAAAAGACATTCGGTATTTCGGCCTTCCCTCTTTATTACACTTTCCTATGCTGCGATGGTAAAATGCAATAACTCCATTCCAAACGAAACAGGTGCTGATAGGTGTGAATATTACCAAACTAGTATCAGTTTAGTGAGCCATGGTTGTAAAATCCTGACACATATTGTTTACAGAAGCATGGAAAAACTGGAAATAGTTGACCTCGGGAAAGATCAGGTTGCGTTGCAGACAATTGTGGGAACATGACAGCAGTGACTCTATGACTTTACGTACGGAAAGGCAAACCTATTTTTATGGCGTTTTTGTACTTCAGAAGTGTTGACTGGAATACTCTTCGAAATTATGGAGGCAGCAGCTGTAAAATACGGAGTGAACGGTTGTTTACAGCTTGTGCAGAACCCAGACAGCAGTTAAAAGGGCTGAATAGCATGAAAGGGAAGCAGTGGTTGAGCAGGGCGTGAGACAAGCTTACAGCCTCTAGTCTATGTTGTCGAGTCTTTGCACTGGGCAGTCAGTAAAGAAATGTGGAGGAGGAGTTAAAGTTGATGGAACAAAATTAAAGTTTTTGAGGTTTGCCGAGGACTTGGAAGAGGAGTTGAATGGAATGAACAGTACAACAAAAACGATGGAATGTACCAGAATTGAATTACGCGATGCTGAGGATATTAGGTAAGGAAATGAGACGCTAAAAGCAGTAGACGAGTCTTGCTTTTTACGCATAACTGACGGTGGACCGTGTAGAGAGGGGGAAAAAATGGAGATTCGTAACGGCAGAAATAGTATTTCTGAAGAGAAATGTTTAAAATTCAAATATAAATTTAAGTTGAGAGGCACCCACATGCCTTGCTCATACTGTGGCATCAAGCAGTCAGGCCTGCAAGATGAGTGGTCTGCCAAGCGAGTGGATTCATTTTTTATTTATCAAGTAACATGAGCTCTAGTACTCACAATTAAGTTACAAATGATTCTCCTGTTTGAATATTAACCAACGGAAACGGATAACGCACATCTGACTATTAATAATTTATACAACTCTGACTGTTCACCACGCACTGGCAATACCACATTTTCTTTCTTATTTAACGGCTTTGATCAACACGTGTCCATCGCACTGAATATGAATGGCGCACACCTTATAAATCCTGGGTATCATGACAACATACTATTCGAAGGAAAAGGCCACCAATCTTTTTCTTTTCACTATCTTATTAATTCCGATAAATTCAATAACCTAAACACAAAAATTCTATCACCTACAACAATGACACATGAGAAATTCCGCCCAGTCGGCATGGCTTTACATTGATGATTCTCTGTCTTATGGTCTCGTAATTATTTAACGCTACAGTGCACTTTCTGGATAGGATGGTGGATCTTTTGCTATATCTCACACTTAGACACTCACAACCATCATCACGAAACTTTCCTCCAGACCGAGCGGTACAAAAGGAACATGCATAACCCACTACCTCTGAAACTACCTTGCTACTCTCCCATGCAAACCACACATACTTAAATTACATGACATACACCACACTGCAACATGGAATACAACACAAGGAACAGTCACAACATTAAAATCACATCACTTTCAGCTTTCCCACTTCAATTAGTATTTGTCCCAGTTTCACACGACACTGCCCCACTTCGTAATTCTACTTTCCTACTACGAACTCTGGACGATATATGCACGTCTTCCTGTGCAATGCAAGCCAAGTGGCGTTGCTGGATAGACGGCTGACTCACCTTGCTTCTCTGTCAGTATTATAGTTTGAATCAAGCATCGCACGGAAACATAACACGCAAAGTAATATTAAGAACATATTCATCACACACGCAAGTCCTCAACTGATACCATGGACGAGTACTTCTCTTTATCCTTTGTCTCAACAGAGATTGAGACTCACACAGTACTCACCACGTGGAAGTACTCGTCTCTAATTTCAAGTCCTGCACACGCCATTTCTTAAACATTTCCAACTTATAGTACACACGCTAGTAATTCAGCTTAACTTAAGCACTCGGAAGTATTTCAACTTATTGCTACACGTGGTTTCATTGTGACCGTTGGTCACCTCCAAAGATTACTATGATCCCCTTAATATTACCTGCCTGACATTTAATTCTCCCCACAAAAAGTTCCTGAAATAGAGAAATTATTATTTCAAACTACTCTTAAGTATTTCACATGCATACCACGTCTCCACTCTTTTGTCTTTACGGAGCACACCTAAGACAGGTCTTACCAACACTAGATCCAGCGGCAGAGTGCTGAAACATGGCCGTTCTTCAGGTCCTCTCGCACCTCTGCCGAAGTGGGGGAGCACCTTGCTACCGTATTGGTTAGCCACATTTCAGGCGCTCAAAGCTCCGGTATATTTCATCTCTTTGGTCCCACCAAAAGTGGCCAAAGGATCGTCTCAAAAGTGATCATATATTCACATTCACTATCTGCGGTTAGCAGACGACCATACATTCATTCATTTCGCAGATCTCACCAAACTGGATGTAGGGATTTATTTTGTGGGAGTGCACATGTGATCAATTAAATAAATAGTCATTCTTTCCCACACTGGTATCCGGCTTCACTGTATTAATTGAAATTGAGTTATTATTAGAAAAAATATGTTGTACTGACAAGAATAACGAAGAATGTTGTACCTATTTTCAATGTCGGGCGGTACTGTACCCTTTCAAAGTATGAGCAAGTCTTTCCTTGAAGGTATTTGTAGTGTAGCGATGTATGGAAGTGAAACATGGATGACAAACAATTTAAACAAGAAGTGAATAGGCTTTGGATTGCAGTGCTACAGAAGAATGCTCAAGATTTGATGAGTAGATAACGTAACTAATGCGGTACTGGATAGAAACGGCGAGGAAAGAAATTTGTGGCACAACCTGGCTAGATGAAGGCATCAGTTGACAGGACACATTGTGAGACAAGGGCTCACCGATTTTGTATTGGAAATGCGGAAGGGAAAGGGGGGGGGTGGATAGTTGGCTTCGACACATTATTGACTTAAAATGGCAGCAGCAGAAGTTAATAGTACCGGTGTTTCTGTGAAGTTGGTAGACGGAATTTGACTCCAAAATTCACAGACTGCTGCACACAGGACCCTCTGCACGCTGATTTGGTGCATAACCGAGACTTTAAGGATAGAGTGAAGAAGAAGATGAGAGCATTAAATGAAATCTCGTCGATATTCGACCCATCTATAAAAGAAGTACATAGAAAGTAGCATAACTTGAAGACACAACCCCTTTGTCACCTGCATCCACTCGCTTGTTGTTTTTAGGAGTCTAGAAAAAGACGATGTGTAATTATTATATGTTCTATTTACTTAGCTTGTCACTTTCCATTTTATGAGCATTAGAAAAAAAACATTTTATAAGCATATCATTCTGTAAAATGCGCAAGTTTCTTGCCAAAGAACTTGCGGAAAAATGTTGCTTAATTCTTGCGCTGCTGTGTAAACACGGGATGCAAGCGGCTAGCAATAACTTGCAGCAATAACTTCTGCAAGCGACTTGCTAGTGTAAACCCAGCTTTACATTCATATTTACAGGCGTATTCAGTGACGCTGTAAGATAGTTACCAGTTTGATGGCTTGCTTCGGAAATTGTTGTGTAACATTACAGTACAATGATATTTGAGACTATTAATCCGCCACTTGTTGAATATTATATTTTGGCGAAGTCAATTTTTAGTATCAAGACACGTCCCTTTCCTACAACCGCTTGCGCGATGAGAGATCCGTACCTAATGGCTGTAAAGTCTCACAGGTCACATCAGCACTCAACAAATGAAACAGGAGTAATGCGATGAATTACAGAGGCATATCACTGGAGTCGATTTGCAGTAGTATTTTGGAACATATACCATGTTCGAACATGAATTACTTCAACGAAAACGATATCTTGACACATATATTAAGTGTGGATTCGGAAAAGTTTTCTTTACTCGCACGAAGTAATGAGCGTTGCCGACAGAGGCTCTCAAACTGATTCCATGTTTATGAATTTCGAGAAGGCTCGTGACAGCGGTCCTCGTAAGGGACTTGTAATCAAACGGCGGGCCCAGGGAGTGTCTTCGCAGTTCTGGGACTGGATCCGTGATTACTGCCAGAAAGGTCACAGTTCGTAGCAACTCAAGGAAAGTCATCGAGATAAGTAAGGGACGTGTTGGAGGCCCTCCGCTGATCCTGATCTGCGTAAATAGTTCAGAACACAATCAGAGCAGCGATCTTAGATTGTGTGCAGATGATGGGGGGACGATGACCCGTTGGTGCGGAGAGTGGGAATTGATAATGAAAAGAGTGACGTCATCCACACAGCCGACTAAATTACTTATACAGTACATCACCCGAATCTAAAGACAGTAAATTCGCATAAATAGTTGGGAATTGCAGTTAGGAGTAACTTTAATAGTACCGAACACATGCAGAATGTTGTGGAGAAGGCGAACCAAGGACTGCATTTTATTGGCGGAACACTTAGTGGAACTAATAGGTCTAAAGAGCTAGACCGAAAGAGACTGACTGCCTACACTACGCTTGTCCGCCCTCTCCTGGAGTTGTGGTGCGCTATAAGCGATGCTTACCGGATCTGATTAACTGAGGGTATCGAAAAAAAATTTTTAACCCAAACTGTGCGAGAGAGTCGCGCGTATGATACGCGAGTTGGGGTGGCAATCATGAAAAAGAATGCGTTTTTCGTTGCGGCGAGATCTTTTCACGAAATTTGAGTCACCAACTTCGCCCTGCGAATGCGAAAACATTTTGCTAACTAGCACCTACATAGTGAGATTATTCATCGTGTTAAAAATCTTTCGACGGTAACTCTTCATTTCTCCTATTTTATGTGTTCATTTTTGCAGCGTGTCACTGGGAAGTGGAACAGAAAAGGAACAGTCTGAATGTAATTAGGTGAACCCTCTGCCAGGCTCTTAAGAGTGAATTGCACCACTCATGTAGATGTAGGAAATGTGACCTGGCATAAATTATATGAATGTTTCATCTGACGACTTTGCTGTATCTTACATGATGAAATACACGTAAGTTTTTGATACGAAATATCCTTACTGGTGACACAGTACACACACACTGATCACGCCAAAATAAGATAAAAGCATGCATGTATGTATGTTAGGTGTATCTTTGGTGGACATCATCGTTGGAACTGCTCGATGAGCTTATACTAGAAATTTCACACATGTTGAGTGTACGGCAGCAGAGAAACGTCTCCAGTAGGACGTCCACAACGACTGAAAATAATCGAGCAGCGGTTTCAGTTATAGTGGGCAGTGTTGCGAATGTTCTGATTGCATAATAAATACTTACAGCTGTGGAATTAGGACACACAACAGTTTTTCAGCGGAGCTTGATAACTGTTGTGTACCATTGTAAACAGCCATTGCAGAGGAGTCGAACGACATAACGCGACCAGACAGTAACAGGGTAACCGCTCGCAAACCTCTCTCCCTGCGGCAGCGGGACAACTGCCACGCCCGCCTGCCCTGTACGTCGGCACACAGGAGAGCCGGGTGCGGCCCGCGTGTCTGCCGCTGTGGCTGCCGCGTAGTCTTCAGGATGTCGACATGGAGCGCCGACGCGGGCCACGAAAGGACTCCGGACGGACGGCAGTGCAGACTCGTTGTTCTGATCTGCCCGTTGACCTTCATTGGGAACGGGAGTGGCCAGAGTTTCCTCAGTCGCCTGGTGCCAGCGACCTGCGGTGAACGGCTGCTGCGACGGGAGCGAGTTCTGCCGCACAGCCCCTGTGGAACACTGCGGGTACCTCACGCGGTCCACATGCCTCTCCACCGGTGTGCGTTTTCAGATGAATCTGTATTCCGCAACCACTTCACGCCTGCCATTTCGGCGTTAGTGCGAACTTGGAAAATACTCTAAACTGTTAATTCGTTTTCAGAGATCCATACTTAGCGAATTATCGCGTGTAGAAATACACTCCTGGAAATGGAAAAAAGAACACATTGACACCGGTGTGTCACACCCGCCATACTTGCTCCGGACACTGCGAGAGGGCTGTACAAGCAATGATCACACGCACGGCACAGCGGACACACCAGGAACCGTGGTGTTGGCCGTCGAATGGCGCTAGCTGCGCAGCATTTGTGCACCGCCGCCGTCAGTGTCAGCCAGTTTGCCGTGGCATACGGAGCTCCATCGCAGTCTTTAACACTGGTAGCATGCCGCGACAGCGTGGACGTGAACCGTATGTGCAGTTGACGGACTTTGAGCGAGGGCGTATAGTGGGCATGCGGGAGGCCGGGTGGACGTACCGCCGAATTGCTCAACACGTGGGGCGTGAGGTCTCCACAGTACATCGATGTTGTCGCCAGTGGTCGGCGGAAGGTGCACGTGCCCGTCGACCTGGGACCGGACCGCAGCGACGCACGGATGCACGCCAAGACCGTAGGATCCTACGCAGTGCCGTAGGGGACCGCACCGCCACTTCCCAGCAAATTAGGGACACTGTTGCTCCTGGGGTATCGGCGAGGACCATTCGCAACCGTCTCCATGAAGCTGGGCTACGGTCCCGCACACCGTTAGGCCGTCTTCCGCTCACGCGCCAACATCGTGCAGCCCGCCTCCAGTGGTGTCGCGACAGGCGTGAATGGAGGGACGAATGGAGACGTGTCGTCTTCAGCGATGAGAGTCGCTTCTGCCTTGGTGCCAATGATGGTCGTATGCGTGTTTGGCGCCGTGCAGGTGAGCGCCACAATCAGGACTGCATACGACCGAGGCACACAGGGCCAACACCCGGCATCATGGTGTGAGGAGCGATCTCCTACACTGGCCGTACACCACTGGTGATCGTCGAGGGGACACTGAATAGTGCACGGTACATCCAAACCGTCATCGAACCCATCGTTCTACCATTCCTAGACCGGCAAGGGAACTTGCTGTTCCAACAGGACAATGCACGTCCGCATGTATCCCGTGCCACCCAACGTGCTCTAGAAGGTGTAAGTCAACTACCCTGGCCAGCAAGATCTCCGGATCTGTCCCCCATTGAGCATGTTTGGGACTGGATGAAGCGTCGTCTCACGCGGTCTGCACGTCCAGCACGAACGCTGGTCCAACTGAGGCGCCAGGTGGAAATGGCATGGCAAGCCGTTCCACAGGACTACATCCAGCATCTCTACGATCGTCTCCATGGGAGAATAGCAGCCTGCATTGCTGCGAAAGGTGGATATACACTGTACTAGTGCCGACATTGTGCATGCTCTGTTGCCTGTGTCTATGTGCCTGTGGTTCTGTCAGTGTGATCATGTGATGTATCTGACCCCAGGAATGTGGCAATAAAGTTTCCCCTTCCTGGGACAATGAATTCACGGTGTTCTTATTTCAATTTCCAGGAGTGTACGATGGATGCGTGAACGTTAACGTAAACTGATCAAGCTCGCATTTTTCACTAAACCAGTGCTCTACGAGTGCCCTTGTGGTGACTTCCAGTACGCCTCACTCTCACATTGCGCAGATAAATCTTTCCAGATAAGTGTTAATTGCTTCGTTGCCGAGTATCAGCATGGGGGCGAAATGCCCATCCCCAACTGTCGCGCAAATCTGAAGGCGCCGGCCGTAACATTCGGCTTTTACTCGTTGTGCGAGATGCAGACGGTGTGGTTCCAAGTGTTGCCGCCGACGCACGGTCTTCCACACACTTTGCTGCGGTGTTTAGAGTTGGCGGCTTGCGCCTGCTGTTGACGTTTTTGGATTGCGTACAAAAATCTCGTTCACCCCCCCTCAACGGCTGCAGCTGCCACATTTGGTCAGATACCTCGCATCTCCCAACACACGAACAGTCTCCCGTTTCCTTGTCGGCATTTTGCCAAGGCGCTGAATTCTTAATGCCATCCAATCGTATTTGTACACGTAATAATTCGGAAAATTTAGAATTCGGGAAACGAGTCATTCATTTATGGTGTCTCTGTATTCCGCCTTCTATCTATCGTCCTTTGTTTCCACGCCGGTAACGTCACTGAGCGAACCAACTGGTGATTTCGATCCGCTTGCTGGTATTATGTGAGGCCAAGAATTATTTTGATTTTTACTCAGATCTCTTGACAAAATTGTATTTACGAATTCTTTCAATGATCTAGATAATTTCAGAACACACAATCTGCGTTCAAGGATACCCGTGATAATGTTTACAATCAAAGTACTTCTGTGTCTCTATAATTAATCACTGCAGTGCCTGATACATAATTCACAGAATGTACTACCACTTCGGTAGTTCCTGACCACACTGTGCTTACACTCAATGCACTACTTTAATATCAGCACATAGACTGTGTACGTTACTGTCGGGAATCTTCCCGTAGGCAATCAACGATTACGTACGTACACTGTGAGTATATGCTTACGTTTATCGGACCCATATTACTCCTTTGTGGTACACAATTTAATTATGTACGTACATGCAACCTGCGCAGTTTCGCTTCTCACTGACGTGTCCATATACAAAGATCCAGGTAGCGTTAAGAGGTTGCGTGTAAGTCTTTGAATTCCAAAATTAGATTTAGAACTAAATTCTGTGCGGACTCGAGTATGTAAAACCACTGCACCAATGGCTTCATTCTTCTTCCAAAATAATGCTGAGGGATTTATATACAAGTGTTTTGTAACACGTAAATACCTAGCGTACGGTGAGCTATCAGTGTTGGTATTCAATAACTTGTAATTGACGTCTTACCGACCAATAGTCCACTTACAGTATCATTGAAGTGTGGTTCCTTTCCTTGCGTAAAATTCCGATTAAAAGTTTCGAAATGCCACAGTTGGTGATGTGACGCTCTTTTAAGGGCAGTTGGACCGTCATTATAGCGGTGGCTTGTACAGATAATGTAACTAATTTTCGTTACCACTCACGAATGATTCAGTCACTCGTTTGTTTACGGTTAGAAATGCTGAATAGTTAGTCAAATATCGTGATATTAAATATTGTTCTACTGACAGTTCAATAAAATATGCCCTCGACCTTGATGCCTTCTTTCTTTTGTCTTGTACATTTTTCCAACTCCAAGCCAACAAGTTGATTGCCAAGTCAGAGGTGCAATTTTAGTTTCCGTATTTATCAGTTTCAAACAGCTGTTTCTTTTTCTTTTCCTATTAAGAAAATTAGTATTGCATATTCCTTTATACCTGTTGGCTGTACAGATTATTTGCTCTTTCTTTTTATTTACATAAAAAATATGCAAGCGATCATTTCCACCTAGATAGACGTAAAACATGCAAGTTGTATTTGTGGACGGTTACTCTCTAACGCGGCTAAAAGAGAATTACTATCATCTTTGTAATCTCTGTTTCCTAAGTGTCTTTAAAAATGTTAATTTAAGTTTTTTCTATTGGACTCGAGCTTAATGAGGGAAAAATTGTGTTTACTTGAAATGAAGATGAGGCAGGTGATTTTTAATTTTTATTACTGAAATCTTCATTTGAGGTTTATTATCTTTGTAGCAGTTCATCGTCGGCCGAGAACGAGTGGCAGCAAAGCTAAATAATCGAACCAACAACGGTAGTGAATAATAATGAAGAATGCAAAAATATTGCTAGGCCCGTCCTGTGTGGCCGCGGTCCAGCAGATACCGCCACGTTCTGACACACCACGGCGGGGCGCGGATTTCTGAGCAGAAAAGCAACTGCTGGGAGAGAACCCACGACCCCTTACGTCGGTCTAGTAGTCAGGACTCAGCAGAGGACACGGCAGTCAAATACTGTCTCAACACGAGCAGAGGTCACTGAGGAGGTCTTGAAAAAAGTGTAGTAATTGGTGTGGTAGGCTCTGTTCTCACAGTATGAGAGGCAATACCTAGTCTTTACATGACGAATAGTACAGTGTTTCCAGTTGATGCAAAAGTTTATAAACGTGGCTTTTCTGGAACGAAATTTTTCAGACAGGACTATACAAAACTTATACGACTTTAACACTTTCGTGTGGTGGCCTACATTGTTGGCCGTACTGCAGTTACACTGAAGTGGCAGAAATTAAACTTGGTGTTTGACGCTAGACTAAGACTCAGCTTGTGGAGATGGCGTTTTGGTATAACGATATTCTTGCGTTGTTGTTTTGTAAGAAATTGCGCAGGTATATTAAGTGTTTCGTGGATTTTTTTCTTTGGACCTAAGTTTCGATATAAAGGCGGTAAATGCGGCACCAAAGCGCCGATAGTGTAAAACCGGATACGGCAATTGCCTGAGCCAATGACGGCACAGGTAACGCCCTCTTATTACAAACTTTGATAAATAAGCTGTGCGGAAATGACGGTTACTGCAGACACTGCTGCCACAAAATAACCGTTGCGGCCGCCGTACTTTGCTCACCACAAGGGAGCAGACAGAAAAATTTAAGCACTTGCATGGATACCAGAGCAGTACACGGTCAACTGAATGGCTAAAATGAATGACCAGATCATACGGATTACGCTATGTGCTGCATTCTGTGCAACACTGTAATCAAAAGAACTGTGGGAAATGCAAGCGGCGACCATTTAGAGTTAAACGGACTTGTAATGCCGGAATTGCAACTAAAGTGTTTAAGGATACGCTCTGAATCTATGAATTGCTGCTGCCTTGACGATCGTATCCGATTTGCACATACGGCGTTGTGTAGCTAATTTCTGTATCGAACAAAAAGGGGGGTGGACTGTGTAGAGCACGGTTTGCATTAAATTGCAAAGTAGGGCCTCGAGGTATTAAAGTAGGCGCTTACGATCTCAGTCTCGTGAGTGAGCGAGGCTGAGCGGTTGTGGAGTCAAGCGGCGGACGGAATTTTTTATTCGGAATGCGGCGTTCTGCGGCAGGAAGCGTTGCGTGTGCTCGCTTCTAGGAAAAACGAAATAGAAAGCTGGACGAGGCGCGAAGGCCACAGGTGGCGGCGGCAGTGGAGGGGGGAAGGGGGTCACGTGACGTCAGAGCCGCCGCCGCCCCGCCAGTTCTGGAACAGTCGCTGGAGAAGCGGCGCTCGGCTGCTGGACGGCGGCCCAGTTCTGGAGGCGCAGCCGGTCTTCCAGCAGCTCGCCGTCCGTCCAGTCGTGCCGCCCTGCGACAACACCAGAGGAAGGTGAGGCGGGCAGCTGGGCGGCTGGGCAGCTGGGCTCTGCTGGATTACTCGGAAGCGGCGGGTGTCGTTCTGCACGCTTTTCTCTCGTCTGTCGCGTGACTCGCGACAGAGCAGCGTCAAGAAACTCCTCCCGTGTCTTACCTTAAAAAATTAGGGTCGGTACGACTGGCGAATAGTGTGCTACATTAGCGTGTCGAGTGTTTACTATTTTATTACTCGTTACAGTCGTTTAATCGCTGATAACTTGAGCGAGAATAACGCGAAACGAACGGAAAACGGCCCCACAATCAGTTGGGCGGTGTTTCGATGTGCCCGTGTAGATTCCAACAGAATTCTCGTGCCACAGTTGTCGGACACGGAAACCACGCGTTCCTGATTACGTCACTGCAAAGAAACAACCAGTGTTCGTGGAACGCAAGTATGCGAAAACCGTGGAAGTCAGCACTTGGGACAGAGTGAGTTTCAGTGCGACACGGCGCCCTACGCCTTTGCCTCTTGTCCAGCAGCCGTGGCTGTCTGGAACTCTGGAACTCCAGCCCCCCCGCAAGCCGAGGGCGATTGCAGGTTGCAATTTATTTTTCCGTATTTCGGTTACTTCGGCCGACTTTAAACATCTAAAATGTTGTAATGTACTGATTTCTAAGAGGTATAATCTGACACGCAGTAAGAAAAGTATCACATAATCATCTTGTGGTGCAGCTCTTCTTGTTGTCTCCGTGCTTGCTAAGAAAATGGGATGAGAAGTTCAGCCTTATGCAAGACACCTTTTTTCTTTTGTTTCACCCATACATGTTTCGGCACTTTTGTGCTATCGTCAGTGGGTTCTATTTCTATTTTTAACTGTAAATTTGTTCTTAACATATTAACATTTGTGTCGTTTACAGCATTATGTAAAAGTTGCATTTATTTGCATTTATAACTTAATTGGCGAAAAGTGGGTGTAATCATGAGTAACATACGTTACATGATATTATTGTCCACTTATTTTGGTAGCTGTTCTGCTTCACAATATACAACATGTCATCTGCAAACAAAAAAACGTAATTTATTTTCTGTTTGTTATGCATTTACGAACGGAAATAAGATTGTATCGCGTTTTCTTTCCGTAACTTAAAGTTTTGAAGTTGTGGTACGTTTTCCTGTATTGTTGGCGAAGTAAATAGGCTTACTTATGTGCCTGTGTTCGCGTGGAAATGCAGTTTTTCCGATTACTCAAAACATGGGCGGAGTTTTCGCTGCCATTACGTGTTGTTGTGGCTTTGTGGCGTTCATTTGTTTCGTAGCGTGTTCTGCTGGGTGAGGCGCGCGAGCTTGAATTGCATTTGGCATTAGTGGTGTGTGGGTTTGCGTGTGTGTGTGAGATGAGTACTGGGGCAGAGAGAGAGAGAGAGAGAGAGAGAGAGAGAGACTGAAAGAAAGAAAGAAAAGAGAGAGAGAAAGAGAGAGAGAGGATTTTGTGTGTGTGTTTTACTTGTATAGTTCTTCTATTGTAGCGAAGAGGGTTTTGTTGTACAGTGATGTGTATTCATTGAGTACTTTCTTTCCTTGGGCTATTGATTTTTGGATGTGGTAGTTTTCTTCTATAGTTAATTTTTGGTATAGGCTGCTGCTAGTTTTTAGGATGTGAAGGTCAGTTGTTGGTGGTGGTTGTGTGCTACCAGGTGGTCTGCAAATGTTGAGTGTGTGCTATTGCTTTTCAGTGCTCTGAGGTGATCATTATATCTGCAGGGTGTATACGACCCGGGACAACCGGGAATTCCGGGAAAAACCCGGGAATTTTTTCATCCGGGAGAAAACCGGGAAAAACCCGGGAATTTTTCGGAATTCCTGGAATTTTTCATTGTTTTAGCTTTCAGTTACATTTTTGTAGTTTTGACTGCAGAATTGATTCTCTAGCAAAGAATGTTGTTGTATCCTGCTACTGCAGCAATAAAATATAAACGAGAGGGAAAAAAATAAAAGTGTAGTGGCAAAGTAAATGTGCATTTTACGACAACAAAACACCGTGCACGCACAAGCGTCTACAGATAGCAAAAACATGTTAAAGGCCGTAGGGAGCAGACTGTAATTCTTCGTAACAATAAACTGCTTGCTATGAGCATGACGTCACAACTGTTCACATTAGGTTCGTTTGACCAGTTGCCAGCGGTCTGTTGCGCATGCGCATTTGACTCGCGTATAAGCAGTACCTTCTCTCGCTTCCCGCTTCTTGAAGTTTGGCTTTTAGCTGCATCGGTAGTAGCAGCAAGCAGCCAGATGCAAACGAGAAAAATTTTTCTCGCGCGCCCTAGCTGCCAGATTCGCGCTTGCACAGAGTTGTCTGAGTTGTAGTGGGGAGGGGGTTAGTCTCCACGTGACCCGTGTTTACGTTAAGTGATTTCGCTGCTTCTCTTCGTGTACAGCTCCCACGTCAAATGAAAACAAAACGGATTTCTGTGGCCGGGAGCTATCAAGTGAATTAAAATGCATTCACGTAATTACAGAGGGCAAAAATATATTATTAATTTCAGTTTCTGATTTTATTTTCTTTCCAAGTTAGTAGCAGTCAAGCATTAATCGCCTTGCAGAAGAATGAAGTTATTTTTGCAAGTTTGCTAAAGAAATTCCGCTGAGGGAATCATTTTATTTGAAACGAAGTGTTTCATTTAACAATTTTGGGTACTTCCAACTGTTCGGTGAATTTAAAGTGCACGTTATCATCTTCTGCCATGTATGGCATTATGCCATAATAAAGAACCAAACATGAGATCGTAGAGTACTGGTACTCCAAGAAAATTTACATCCCAAAAACCACACTGAAAAGCTTAATATCAGATGGGACCTACTTCATTGTGAATCTGGAAAAAACCAATGTGCACTTCAAGCCGAATTATGCATTTTAGTATGATTCACGAAATTTTGATGCCTTTTGGAGTATCCTCTGATGCCCTGTTTCTTTTATGGTGTAGTGTAAGCTCTCTTTGTGCTTTATACACACGAACATGCGGGCTTCCTACACCACTGCAGTTGCACACGCACAATAATTCGTTTTTGGCGCTCTCTGGCAACTGATAAATCGAACTATAACTAACAGTATTGCGAACGGTGGTTAGAAAAGCGTTACTTTCAAAGTAAATTTCTTTTTACGCAAGATGAATTATGTTACGTGTGTGAAAGTGGGATGGATATGTAAATCACAGAGCGTTCGAAAGTGAACAGTTTGAGGGCCAGCCACTTCAAGAATTTCGAGTCGAGGCATTTATGTCACAATTTTAAATTTACTGGCACATTTGTGTGATGTATCTTAAAGTATATCACAGCAAAAAAAGACCAATATTACACGTGAAAGCTTAGCTTTTCTTGTAGATATACGGTACTGTGTACATTAATGTAAACCGTTAACTTTTCCTCTTGTGTGTTCGCGCTATGTAACCAGTAATCTTGCTAGTGGCTGACTATAACACGTGTCCTATGCTCTGAATAGCTGCTGTCATCGGCTGGCGAGATCTCGTGGCTTGAGGTATGACTCGGTTACAAAAGGACATCGCAACCTCGGTTGCAACGCTCCGGAAACTAACAAGCTGTGTTTGGTGCAATTCGAATTTATACTTTCGTAATACGAAAATATGCAGCGTATATGTTGCTGCAAATCAAAGGTCTTTCCAAAACTTCTCTGCTCCGGCTTTTCTTTTTTTTTCCGGGAAGTTCTACGCGATTATATAAAACGTTAACCATTCAAAGGATCGATAAGTTTTACAGTTCCGAGGGAACTTTTTCTGTGCTAAGTGACAGTAGGTCGCCCGGGAAAAAGCATATTTTTTAAACGGGATATCCGGGAGAAATCCGGGAATAATCCGGGAATTTTTTTTCCTTGTCCCTGTATGCACCCTGATCTGGTTCTGAAGGTCCTACATGTTTGGCCCACATATACAGATTGACAGCAGTTGCAAGTAAGTTGGTAGATCAATTGAAGAATAGTTCCAGCTCTTCATCCATCCATCCGAGGCATTGGAAAGCGCCACGGAAAGCCTCTCTCGGTACCAGCACAATACACAACTTTTACGTGAGCAGTTGGCAGTCTGGTAGCTCGGCCCCGACTGACTCTTGGTTCCACCTTTCTGTCCATGCCCACCACGTTTAGCGCGTGCTACAAAGTTCCGTTCCCGAGGGGAACCACAACACCTTTTACATATGAAATAACTTAACCCTAAGTGAAGGTCAGCAGTTTACATAACAGCAAAAATTAAAAAAAAAAAACAGAACATTAGCATATATTGACATTTCTACAAAAAATTATTTAAACAAAATTACAATTATATACATTAAGTTTCGTCTCCCTCCGAATGAGACAAAGAATTTAAATGATAGATACACTACATTGCATAGAATCAAACCATGACATCAGAGTTTTTACAAAGAAAGGACTATACAATATTGTCATCGATTCAATCAAACATCATTTACAGAAACTCAACGATGTGACATTAAATAAAACAAAAGGCAAAATGAATCAGTAGAGCATTAGAGCTATGGTGTTACATGCTGCATATCGGCGGGCACATTTGTCTGTACGACATGCAGCCCGTCTTGTTCTCTCTAGTGTGTTAACTTTATTCACAAAAACCTGATACCTCTTTTCGGTAGTTATATGCAGACATCAGTTTAAATACGTACAAGCAGAGACGAATTTCAAAATTATCGACATGTGCTGTGTTTTACCTATAAGGAAGACGCAGTTTTCACATCATTTAAGTGATATCAGAAGACATCAATGTGTAAGACACTGTCCTGCTAGCGTCATTCACGAGTGCAGTTTGCTACTGAGCTCGGAATGGAAATGAAAGAAAATTACAGGTTGCCTTAGAAACGTCCTTCTGTGCAAGAAATGAGAGTTGAAACTACCGCACGCGAAGCAGACAGCGTAATTTCGAAGTAGAGACAAATCGTTATCAAAGTATAAGTGGGCCACGTCACAGATGTATGCGCTTGTTCGCACCCTGACAAGACTGCTGTGGGAAATCTTAACCCAATAGTTTCCGTCTTCGTCAATGCACGATAGTTCCAACTGCATATTCCAAAGTATTCAACTAGGTCCTTAATCGAGCTAAAGTAACGCCTAGATATTCTGAAACAAATAGAACTCGATGGTTACAATGGCTGTGTCAATACCATCTCTGTATCACATTACACTGCCCTTGGGAGATGCATACACTCTCGTCTCACGATTACAGCTGCGTAAATAAAGCGAAATGGATTCGCATTTGACGAATCTGGATTTACGTGAGCCGTTTGTGGCACATGGAAGTTTGTGCGGGATTTGGGTTCGAGTCCCGCTCCGGCAAAACTTTTCATGTTTCGCAAATAGCGGACGTCAATTCGGATTCGCGAAATGGGAATAAATTTCACAATAAATGTAAAACTCTTTCCAAGCTAGATGAACCACAGATCGGTGGTAACGTTTCTACTGAGGTTATGTTTCTCACACGCAAACAGAATGTCTATCGGAAAAACATCACAAATTGCAATTTTGTAAGTTTTTTTAGTGTGTCAGATGTGACGCTTGCATATCTTCCGTATAAAGGAGGTAACAGAATGAACCGTGAACGCTGCAGGGTTGCGTATACTGTTGTAAAACTTGCTGACATTTTAATTTTGTGACGCACGACAGATGAAGCTTGGGTATCTGGACATGTTTAAAGTTGTGTCGTAAGGCGTGGGCGGCTAGCTCAGCTGGCAAGAGTGAAGCTTCCGCGCTGGAAGCCTCTTTCGGGGCACAAACGACACAACAGCCAGAATACTCGGGTGCGGCTGGCGTCCTGTTGTTGACAGACAGGCGCGGAAGTAAACACTGTGTCTGCAAGCCTGGACACACTGGGGAGGCACACAGCACAGCCGCCGGGAGAGAGCGGCCGTCCGCCGGTGGAGACATCTGCGTCCGCTGCGGCCAGCCCGGGCTGCACAGAGGCCGGGACTTCCCCGAGCAGCTGACGCAATGCGGCCACACCCGCGGAAAACTACTGGCTGCAGTTGTGTGAGGGTGGGGAGCGGGGGAAGGGGAATGTGCGGCAGAGAAGGCGGCGCGCCGGCGGAACGCAGAAAGGCCCTGGTACTTTCAGCACCACACACCGTAAAGTAGGTTACTTTCTCCTTTTGGATCACACACCAGCTGTGCCGTGGGATTAGAATTTTCTCAGGTACTTGGCAAAGTGAGTTATGACATGAAAGTTGTATGCTTTGGGTTTTCCGCACTTTTGTAATTAAACCGCCCTTAATTCACTCACTCGGCTCGTACTGCTTCAGAGCGCAATTTCCAATTGTTTTACACCTTGTCCATAATTCCTTCACGTCCATCATATCGAAATTAAATGATGCCTATTCATTGTCTTAAGATACTAATACCTGCTTATCTACTATACCCATCATAGATATTCTCCTAGGCTTCGTGAAGCATGTGTTAGCTTCAGTAACCGTCGTGCCTACGTTGAAATAGAGATCATTAACTCCTGTCCTTATAGTTACAATATCTATAAAGTCAGGTCACTTTGTAGTTTCATCGTCTAAAACATTCCCAATGTGTGTGGGTTCCCGAAATAGCGTCTCAAGACAGTTCTCAGAAAAAGCGCAGTAGCACTTTCTCTTGCGATTCCACTCGGTTTTCTATCACATGGTCGCATCTTTCGATATCTGCTATTTTCACGTGTGTGATTATTAAAGGCGGAACTACGGACCAATATTCGTCAGTGAAACAGTTTTGGGAAAAGACGTTTAGTATTTGGGGCTTTTCTCTGTAATCCAAGTTTTTGAGGTTTTCTGTGGAATTGGAAGAGGAGTTAAACGTAATGGACAGTGTCGTGGAAGGAAGATACAAGATCAACAACAAAAGCGATACAATGTAGCCAGATTATATTAGGCGATTCTGACGAAATTAGATTACGAAAAGAGACGCTAAAAGTAGTAGGTGACCTTTGCTAGTTATGCTTAACTGACGGTAGACAAAGTAGAGAAGATATAAAATGCACACTGGTAAGGGCGAGAAAAGCGTTTCCGAAGAAGAGAAATGTTTAAAATTCGAATATAAATTTAAATATTAAGAAGTCTTTCCTGACAGTATTAGTGTGTAGCCTTTTCTGGAAGTGAAATGTCGACGATAAAAAGTTCAGACAGGAACGGAACAAAGGTTTTAGATTGCAGTGCTACAGAAGAATGCACAAGAATTGATGTGTAGATCACGTAAGTAATGAGATACTGAATAGAATTGCCGCGCAAAGAAATTTGTGACACAACCTGACTAGAAGAAGGCATCAGTTGACAGGACACATTCTCAGACAGCAAGGGATCCCCAATTTAGTAGTGGAGGGAAGTGTAAAAACAGGGGGGGTTGAGGTGGACAGATGGTTTCGACCTATTTATTCACTTAAAGTGGGACTAAAACTTCCTGGTACCAATACATCCTGTGAAGTTGTTAGACAGGATTTGACTTCTAAATTCGTTGGATGCTGCACATAAGGCTCTCCTTACTCTAATTTAGTTCTGCTGTGGGGTTTTGGCCGCGCGTAGTTTTGCAGTGGAGCTGTGTTTGCCTCCTAACGCTGGTGCGGAACCTCGGCGGGTGTCGGCCCTCCTCCCTCACCACTCTGGCCGGCGCTCCCGTGCCGGAAGCGTGTCGCACAGTACTGCTGAACTCTGCCCACTGGAGCTCAAGGCAGCCACTGGTGATATTTTCATGCTGACCCCCCACATAACCTGCCTGCCTCTGTATGTGTATTTACAGCCGTACTGAGTGATGCTGAAAGATACAGTTACCAGTTTGATCTCTTGCTTCAGACGTTGTTGTGGAACACAACAGTGCAGTGATACTTTAGAGGTGATTAATCTTCTACTTGTTGAATATTCTACTTTGGTAAAGTAAATAGTCAGCATCAAGGCTCGTCTGGTGGACCCCGTACAACCACTCACACGAAGAAACATACGTAGCTAAAGACTGGAAAGTCGCACGGGTCACACCAATACTCAAGAAAGGAAATGGGAGTAATGCGATGAAAGACAGCCTCGTATCACTGGAATCAATCTGCAGAATAATTTCGGAATATATACCCTGTTCGAAAATGAGTTACCTCAAAGAAAGCGATTTGTTTATAAATAAATAAATCTTCTGCTACCAGTCACGGTTTTTCTTTATTTTACTATTCGCACGACGCGTTTCGAGAAATAATTCCCATTTTCAAGTGCGTTTTTTATGTGTGTTAAGCCATTTCTTTTGATGTTGTCAGTGTGTGTGAGTCTGCTTCATTTTGTTGACTTTTACTGTAATACATAAGAAACGCGATTTTTAGTTGGGTATCAATTCTTTCTGTGAGGTTAGTGGCTAAAGTTTGAGAACAATTTGTACTTACAGTTTTCTAATGGTCCATTTGTGTAGAGTCTCACACACACTTAACATCATACACAACTTGTGCACTTTACACATCAAAAATATCTTATATAAACAAAACAGTTACAAAGGTCTTCTTACAGGTAGTTCACAGAGATAACATTATAGGTCTTCCACAGATTATGATATGCTTTTGTACAGAGGTTATTTACAGTCGCAGGCTTTCAAAAACCATTTATAATGGATCAAATCAAAGAAAGCGATTTGTTCAGAAAAAATTTCTTGTAAAGCACGACTAGCTCTTTTTTCACACCAAATAATGAGCGTTGTGGACAGAGGATCTCAAATCTATTCCATATTTACGAATTTCGAGAAGGCTCATGACAGCGGTCCTCACATGCAACTTGTAATCGAACTGCGTGTCGCCGGCCTCTGTGGCCGATCGGTTCTAGGCACTTCAGTCCGGAACCGCGTTGCTGCTACGGTCGCAGGTTCGAATCCTGCATCGGGCATGGATGTGTGTGATGGCCTCAGGTTAGTTAGGTTTAAGTAGTTCTAAGTGTAGGGCACTGATGACCTCCGATGTTAAGTCCCATAGTGCTTAGAGGCATTTGAACCATTTGAAACGGCGTGTCCAGGGAGTGCCTTCCCAGTTGTGCGACTGGATTCGTCATTTCCTCGCAGAAAGGTCGCAGTTCGTAGCCATTCGAGGAAAGTCATCGAGTAAAACAGGAGGTGCATCTATGGTGCTCCGAGGAAGTGTTGAAGGTCCTCTGCCGTTCCTGACGTACGTAATTGCTTTACTAGATAATCTGAGCAGCAATTTTAGACTGTATAAAATTATGACATTTACCGTCTGGTAAGGTCAACACAACATCGAAACCAAATGCAAAATGATTTGGAGACGGTAACTTGTTTGTACGAATACTGGCAACTGATCCTACATAATGATGTGTTAAGCTATATGCAAAACCGACTGAAATTACCATTACGGACAACTTAAATTTGAAAGAACACATAGAAAATCTTGTTGTGAAGGCGAACCAAAGAGCGCATTTTATTGGCAAAACACTTATTGGATACAATAGAGCTACTGGAGAGACGGCCGACACCACGCTACTAAATTGGTGATCCCTTGACGTCTCCTCGTTCGGAATGTCTGCTGTGGAGAAGGGATGCTTACCAGATGCGATTGACTGAGAACATCGAAAAAGTCCAAAGAAGGACAGATTGTTTTGTTTTATTACTAAGTAGGGGAGAAAGTGCCACGGATATGACACGCGAGTTGCGACGACAATAAGTGAAAGGCCATTTCGTCGGGGCGAGATCTTTTCACGAAATTTAGTCACCAGTTTTGTCCTGCCAACACCAGAATACTTCGCTGCATAGAGTGAAATGACCATCGCAATAAAACAAGAGAATTAAAGTTGTCGTGGAACGTCTTGAAGTGTGCATTTTTCTCGCGCGCTCTTGGGAAAGTATAACGGGAAAGAATTAGTCGCAGGGTAATTCGATGAAGCTTCTGCCAGGCTCTTAAGAGTGAATCGCGCCGTAATCATGTACACAGTGAAAATGTTGTGTGGCATAAATTATATGAATGATTCATCTGGAAAACTTTGTTGCATATTGCATGGTGAAATGTAAGTAAGTTCTTGATGCGAAATTGGACGAGAAGCGTATCTATATTTTAGGGGTATCTTCGATGTACATCACCTTCGGAAGTACTCAGTCTTACCTGTCGTACTTTATCTGTCGTCTCAGAATTAATTGGGGTGAAAGTCTGTCTACTTGATATGAGAATAAGGAGCGGATTTTTTTTATCTTTTTATTAATCAAATTTTTATTTGTGGTTTATTATCTTTGTAGCAGTTCATCGTCGGCCGAGAACGAGTGGCAGCAAAGCTAAATACTCGAACCAACAACGGTAGTGAACAATAATGAAAAATGCAAAAATAATTCCCAGGCCCGTCCTGTGTGGCCGCGGTCCAGCAGATCCCGCCACGTCCTGACACACCACGGCGGGGCGCGGATTTCTGAGCAGGAAAGCAACTGCTGGGAGAGAACCCACGACCCCTTACGTCGGTCCAGTAGTCAGGACTCAGTAGAGGACACGGCAGTCAAATACTGTCTCAACACGAGCAGAGGTCACTGGGAAGGTCTTGAAAAAGTGTAGTAATTGGTGTGGCACGGTCTTTTCTCGCATTATGAGATGCAATCAATACCCACTCTTTACATGACGAATAGTACAGTGCAACGAAATTTTTCAGACAGGAGTGTACAAAACTACTATGACGTCAACAGTTTTGTGCGGTGATCCACAGTGTTGGCCTTACACTGAAGCGGCGGAAATTAAACTTGGTATTTGACCCTAAAGTAACTGCAACTTACGGGGATGACGTTTTGGTATTCCGTTATTTTGCGCCGTTGTATTGTGAGAAATTGCGCAGGTACTTAGTGTTCGGTGGACTTTTTTGCTTTGGACGTATGTTTCAATACAAAGTGTGCAAATGTGGCACCAAAGCGCCGATAGTATAGAACCGAATACGGCGACTGCTCAGTCTGTTCTGCCTCAGCCAGTCACACCACAGATGACACCCTCTTATTACGAACTGTTAAAAATTACTACCGCTTACTGCAAAATAAACATTTCGACCGTCGTACTTTGCGCAGTACATAGAAGCAGACAGAAAATTTTAAGCTCTTGCATGGACACCAGGACAGCAGGCAGTCAACTGAATCGCTAAGATAAATGGCCAGATCATGCGAATTAATTACGTTATGTACTTGTGACCTATGAGCTTCTCGGTTACGAATGAAATCAAAATAACTACGGAAAATTGAGGCGATGACGTAGGGAGAAGCGAGCGACGGAGTTGTTTATTCGTTAGGCAGCGTTCTGTCGCAGTAAGCGTTGCGTGTGCTCGCTTCTCGGAGAAGGGAATGAAACGCTGCCACGAAGCGCCAAGGTCGTGGCTTGCGGCTTTCGTTGCTGGCGGCGGAGGGGGGTCACGTGACCTGAGAGCCGCTGCCCCCGCCCGCCCCGCCGGTTGTGTGGCAGCGAGGCTGCGCTCAGTCGCTTTCCCACGGCAGGGCGGGCGAGTGTCGTGTGGGCGCAGCAGCAGGTAGGGACGACGCGCAATCGCCCCGTGCTGTCTGAAGAGTGTAAGATTTGTTTACAAAAAATGTTGCAGCTATTGCCGGTACTAGTAGTTGAATTCAGTATAAAGAGCGGCAAAGTACAGACAGCTGTTACAATTGACAGTATGTACTCAGTTTAATCTCAAAACAAACAAATTTTCTCGTTATAGTGATCTGAAAAGGCAGGAACATGCATTTCACATCTCATTTAGGTACAATCAACTCAGCTTGCTACTAAGTGACAGAATAGAAATGAAAGAAAATTACTTGTTTCCTCAGACACGGCCTCTCGCGAAACAAATTTTATTGCACGCAACTTCCTGGCAGATTAAAACTGTGCCGGGCCGAGAGTCGAGAACTCGGGTCATTTGCCTTTCGCGGGCAAGTGCTCTGCTGCGGAAGTAGAGCTATGAGGAGGTGTCACGGTAGCTCAGCGTGTTCGGTCAGAGAGGTGTTTGGCCTCTGCAATAAAAAAGAGTCCAAGGATCAACAAACGAACCTGACGGAATTTCATGTGACGTAGTGACGTACACAACGTTCAACAACGAACAAAATGAAAAAAAAAAAAAAAAAAAAAAAAAAAAAAAAAAAAAAAAAAAAAAAAAATGGTAGAGCCTCGGTCGGGCACCCAGTTTTAATCTTCCAAGAAGTTCAATATCAGTGCACACTCCGCTGCAGAGCGAAAATTTCACTCTGGAAATTTTATTCGATGTTTAGAAGTGAAACTGTGACTGAAAGTACTCTGGTGAAGTAAGTAGGATACTTCGGACTCTGTCTTGACTAAGTAAAATTCGTTTATATCGACAAGCCTACATCAAACTAGAAATGGCCCACGTCGTCTGTACAAGCCTCTTACAAATATCACGTAGGTGAACCTATGGCGTTAACTAAGGCGCCTCAAACGACTTCTGGAGGCAACAAAAATTTTATTCTCAGTATTTCGCGCTGTTATCGGGCGAATTTAAAAGTTATGTCGTAAACTGCTCGCTAAGAGGTACAAACTTGTGTTTAAAGCCCTCTTACAGCGAGACAAGTATTACGCTGAACGAGACAGATACGGAGATTGCCATCGCATGTCGTGGAGCCCAAATAACCCACGATACGTTCATCCATTGTCTGGGAATGACAGCACTTGGCAACTTGCAATAAAGTTTGAACATTATCTCAAACCTTCTCAAAAGTTTCTCTCGCTTCCATGCACAACGTCAAATATTCGAGACAGTGGCGCATTTGTAAAGTAATCGATTACACGTGTAGTATAAGAGCGAGTTGTAGTCTTGACAGAATTGGGCGTGGCGTGGGCTGGGGTTTATACTGGTTGTGACTTGTGAGACCTCTGCACTGTACCTCATGCCGCTGTAGGACTTTCAGCAAACTTGCAAGTCTAACACCTAAGTCTGTATGTACGTGCCGGCAAGCCGCGTGGCAGTGTGTGGCAGAGGGTACTCTGGTACCACTGACTGCTCCCATCCGCCTTGGCTGTGCCGCTCGCGAGTGGGACGTGGCTGGCGTCATCGTCGGTAAGCCCGTGTGTAGACTGCAGTTTCTCGAATTTTCTCGTCTCGCTCATTTCGCTGCAGGCCTGAAAGCGTCGAGGAGACACGCTTCCACTGCGGTTTGTCAGCAGGAAGCGGGCGTCCGCGGTGGGTGCAGATAAGTGCGTGTCGCCAGTTCAGGGTCGGCAGCGGCGGGAGGTGACGTCACGCGGCCACGCTGGTGATGGTCGACGGGGGTGGGCGGGAAGCCAGCGAGGCGCAGAGTAGAATGGCCTCGGTGCACGAAATACCCTCCACCACACACCGTAAAGTGCAGGTGCTAACTCATTCCAGCTACATTATGCATCGCAATATTAGTTTTTAGTACTTCATGTTTAGATTTGATTGTTACGCGTAAGGAGCGATGTGACGAATTAAGTTATGCAGATGAGAGTATACCGGTACATTCGTAACAGGAAACACTGGGACCACTTAAAATTTACGGTTTACGGGTGGAACAACAGTTTCCTTCAGATGGTATAAATAATATAATTGTTCACATGCTGGCGTACTTTGACAACACAGATTGTACGGTTTTGTGGTGAATGTGGTTCGTCGATTGGCGGTCAGCGTCCTCTTTCCTGCTCCACGCTTCCGCAGTGCGTTCCTGCCGCCACTGAGTTCACGACACTCCCACCAGAGCCCCGCTGGTGCCAGCCCACGCGTTGCTGAGGAAGGGCCGTCTTACAGCCTGCGCGCGGACTGAGGCGCGTATAGCGCGTGTGGCGCGACGCAGCGCAGCGCGCGTTTTTGTAACATCGCAGGTTCAAACTGCGACGCGACGCGACTGGGACGCGACACGCGCCTGCGCCAGGTCGCGCGGCGTTGTGGTTGCGGCACAGTTTCTCGCGCCGCGCGTCGCGCTTGCCTCGCTAGCACCGTGGGAAATTTGAGGAGGGGAGCGGAAAAGTAGCCCGGACATATGCTCACATCGGAACGGCGCATATCAGCAGTGGTAGTGTTGCCTATACGATAAATTTTGCCTTACTGTGTACTGAATTTTATTGCCTTTGGGTAGTGTTTCGTTTTTCGCCATTTAAACGCTGCAGCTTTCTTCGTTAGCACGTTATACTTTTCTGTTATTTATATCTGCATAGTTTTGTTTTGTTTTTCTTCTGTCAAGAAAAATGTATACTTCAGTAACTGATGAACCATTGGCCGCTCGAATTGCACCATATGCCTCCGCGATGTTTTCAGATCGCAAGAAGGGACAGAGGGTAGTGAATAAGGAAGCAAGGAATATTATAAAATCATGTGATTAAGAATCAAGGCAGAAAAGTAAGGCAACGTTATATTCTCGCTGCCTAGTAAGCTAGCGTATCTGTACGATCTGTTACAAAAATTTAGAAAGGGATAATCTCCACAGGTGTGATCCCTTTGTTCTTGTGGTAAAAAGCGTTCAAGATCTGAAGTATAGAAGTTTCACAATGATTACTCTGATATGGATGTAATAATTTAATACGACCCACTGTACTACATGCATGTGAACAACATATTTCCACTGCAAACTAGAAACAGTCGAAGAGCAGTCACAAATAACAAAGTTTTAATTGGTTCGCCGTGATGAGAAAAAGCATTTCAATTGTTGCACGGACATTATCAGCATTAATAAACTAATTAAACAACAACAGGCTACACAAATGAAGAAAATGGTCGGTATTATTACAAAAGTAGGAATATCCTAAAAGAGTGTTATGATTAGATGTATTTAATTTGTTGAAATGTGCTGCTGACAAAGGCAGATCTACTGTCATGACAATGTTTTTCGAACTCCATCTCACAAGGCACACATGGCTAGCTTGTGCATTCCTGTCGCGCGCATTATCCTTTGCTGCTGACAATACACTGACCATTGTGTTGTGCGACAGATCAATTGTTTATTTTTCTCAATAACAACTATTTTATTCGCGATCACGAATTGTCAGTTTGGCAAGCCCTGGGTGAGTAAACAGGAACGCTCGCCATTATTTTAATACTGCTCAGATCAAGAGAAGGAATAAAATCCTTTGGTAAGTTTCCATTCCCGTCGCTCAGTGTTAAAAATACGATGGGTTACGGGGACTCCACCAAAATTCCAACAGAATTTCCAATCTGTTTTTGTGTGAGTTGTTAACCTTTTCTCATTCGAAGAAGCATCACCATTTATGAGTAAGGCCACATTTCTCTTGGTGACTGGTTTAATTGTACTTCCTTTGTCACAATGTAATTTGCCAAACTCATCTCACAGCAGCTACTGAGACAGAAATCCGAAACGTAGGGCCTCATTAAACAAGTAATCGGCAATCACAGAGCTCAATAGCTTACGAAAAACCTCATAGTATCGGTTTGCAGTAACATAAAAGAAGAAATTTCATGTTTATTTTCGTACTAGGAAGCTCTTGTTTCGCTAGCTGTCGATAACTCTTAAAAAATTACGGTCACTGGAGTGAAATAAAAAAAAGGGGAATACTGATATATCGCCATAGATAAGAAAGTTCCGTGTGTTTAATATTGGCAAAACACTCTCCTCCTTGTGTGCTATCATTCGCCAATCTTTCGTTTCGACGTCTCGAGTGGTTTAGGGGATACGAGAGATGTTGCGAGTATTGTCATTCTCGCGGGCGTGAGATCGGAAGTGAGCGCGCTACATGGGATCCATTTTCTCGAGATGGAGGCAGATAGAGATCTCCTCCCAAGTCTAAACAAAAATTCAGCATGTTAGCTAAATTTCATACGCAGCAACATACGGTGTAATACGCACCAACCGAAAAATCATAACGACCCCTAATTTTCGTTGCAAAATTTTTGAGTTTTGCGTAGTGTCTTACTAAAATGTGTACATCACAATAAGAATGGTCATTAGCGAGGTGAAGGGCACTTCGTCACGAAGCTGACATATAACGCTACAAGTAAGGCAGAAATCATATATTTTCAGAGAATAGTTTCTGTAAAATCGTTTGTGAAACATAAGAGGTTGCGCGCGCTTCGGTTCAGTCAGCGCAGAGCGTCGCCAGCCGGCGCGTGCGTGCGAACTATGGTGTACGCGTCTCGACATGCGCTGGACCCGCGCGACCCGGGCGGCACGTGCGTGTCGCGCTGTAGCGTCGTGTCACGTCACACGTGCTATACGCTTCTCAATTTGCGCCTAGCCTTAGGCCTGGGCGCAGACTGAGGCGCGACACGACGCCACAGCGCGACGCGCACGAATCACGCGTGGCGCGCGTGACCAACGCATGTCGAGACGCGTGCACGTGTTTTGCACGCGCCGGCTGACGGCGCTCTGCGCTGACAGAAACGAAGCGCGCGCGCACTTTCTCAAACGATTTTACAGAAACTACTCAGTAAAAATATTTCATTTTTTACTTGCTTGTAGCGTTATATGGCAGCTTCGTGGCCAAGTGCCCATCATCTCGCTAATGGTCATACTTATTGCGGTATACACATTATAGTAAGACGCTACGCAAAATTCGAAAAGCCTGCAATGAAAAATAAGGGTCGCTATGATTTTGCGTTTCGTTACACCGTATGTTGTTGCGTTTGAAATTTAGCCAACATGTTGAATTTTTGTTTAAACTTGGGAGGAGGTCTCTATCTGCCTCCGATATCGAGAAAACTGATCCTACGTGGCGCACTCACTTGCGATCTTACGCCCGCGAGAATGAAATACTCGCAACATCTCTCGTATCTCCTAAACCGCTCGAGACATCGAAACGAAAGATTGGCGAATGATAGCACACAAGGAGAGTATTTTGCTAATTCTTAAACACAGGGAACTTTATCTTTGGCGATATATCAGTACTTCTACTTCCCTTCTTATTCTTTTGACTCCATTGGTAGTAATTTCTTGAGTTATCGACAGCTAGCGAAACAAGATTTTCCTAGTTGTTGTTGTTGTTGTTGTTGTGGTCTTCGGTCCTGAGACTGGTTTGATGCAGCTCTCCATGCTACTCTACCCTGTGCAAGCTTCATCTCCCAGTACCTACTGCAGCCTACATCCTTCACAATCTGTTTAGTGTATTCATCTCTTGGTCTCTCTCTACGATTTTTACCCTCCACGCTGCCCTCCAATACTAAATTGGTGATCCCTCGATGTCTCAGAACATGTCCTACCAACCGATCCCTTCTTCTAGTCAAATTGTGCCACAAACCCCTCTTCTCCCCAATTCTATTCAATACCTCCTCATTAGTTACGTGATCTACCCATCTAATCTTCAGCATTCTTCTGTAGCACCACATTTCGAAAGCTTCTATTCTCTTCTTGTCTAAACTATTTATCGTCCACGTTTCACTTCCATACATGGCTGCGCTCCATACAAATACTTGCAGAAACGACTTCCTGACATTTAAATCTATACTCGATGTTAACAAATTTCTCTTCTTCAGAAACGCTCTCCATTGCCAGTCTACATTTTATATCCTCTCTACTTCGACCATCATCAGTTATTTTGCTCCCCAAATAGCAAAACTCCTTTAGTACTTTAAGTGTCTCATTTTCTAATCTAATTCCTTCAGCATCACCCGACTTAATTCGACTACATTCCATTATCCTCGTTTTGCTTTTGTTGATGTTCATCTTATATCCTGCCTTCAAGACACCATCCATTCCATTCAACTGCTCTTCCAAGTCCTTTGCTGTCTCTGACAGAATTACAATGTCATCGGCGAACCTCAAAGTTTTTATTTCTTCTCCATGGATTTTAATACCTACTCCGAACTTTTCTTTTGTTTCATTTATTGCTTACTCAATATACAGATTGAATAACTTCGGGGATAGGCTACAACCCTCTCTCATTTTATTTTCCTAGTATGAAAATAAAAATGAAATTTCTTCTCTTATGTTACTACAAACCGACACTGAGGTTTTCGTAAGCTATTGACCTCTGTGATTGCCATTTACTTGTTTTCTGAGTCACTCTGTTTCAGGATTCTGCCGCAGTAGCTGCTGTGAGATGAGTTTGCGCAAATTACACTGTGTTTTGACAAAGTACAATTAAAATTGTCAACAGAAGTGTGTCCGTTACTCATAAATGGTGACGCTTCTTCGAATGAGAAAAGGTTAACAACTCACGCAAAAATTAATTACCAATTATGTTGGAGTTTTGGTCGAATGCCCGTAACCCATTGGTGTCTAACACTGAGGGACTGGACTGGAAACTTACCAAAGGATTTTATTCCTTCTCTTGCCTGAGCAGTATTAAAATAATGACGACCGTTCCTTCAGGCGGAATAATACGCACCTGCCGGATGCTGGTTACTCACCTACGGCTGGCCAAACTGTGTGATAGCGAATGAAATAGTTGTTACTGAGAAAAGGAAAGAATTGATCTGTCGCACAACACACTGGTCAGTGGGTTGTCAGCAGCGGAGGATAATACGCGCGACAGGAATGCAGACGCTGGCCATGTGTGCCTTGTGAGCTGGAGTTACAAGAAAATTGTCATTAAAGTACATTTCAACAAATTAAATATATCTAAGCACCACACTCTTTTAGGATTTCCTACTTTCGTAATAATACCGACCATTTTTTTTTCATTTGTATAATTAGTTTATTAATGCTGAATAATGTGCATGCTGTTGAAATGCTGTTTCTCATCTTGGCGAGCCAATTGAAACATTGTTATTTCTGACTGCATTTAGAGTGTGTATAGCTTGCAGTGGACATGTAATGTCCACAGGTACATACTATAATGTCTCTTATTACACCTATATCCAAGTAACGACAGTGAAAGCTACGTACTTCATATCTTCGACGTTTTATCAGAAGCAGAAAGAGGTCATACCTGTGGAAATAACGCCTTTTCGACTTCTTGCAGCAGATCGTAGAGATACGTCAGCATTACAGGCAGCAAGTAGATACCCTTATTTTAATTTCCTGCCTCGTTTCTAAATCACTTGATTTTATAATTATTCCTTAGTTCCTTATTCACTACCCTCAGGATGAATCGTCTATCCCTTCTTACGATCTGAAAACATGGCGGAGGCAGAAGATGATAATGCCAGTGGCTAAGGGCTCACCAGTTACTGAACTGTCCATTGTTCTTGAGAAAAGAAGAAACAAACCACAAGAACTCCAGAGATATTTGCAACTGAAAACTATTATGTAGTAACGTAAATAGATGGAGCTCTTGAACGGCGAAAGACGAAACACTACTCAGTGTTAATAAAATTCAGTATACTATAAGGCTGTATTTTTCGGACGGGCAATACTTCCACTGCCCATACGCGCCATGCCGGGGTGAGCACACGGCAGGCACGGCAGGTCTGCCTTCCTCCCCCCCCCCCCTCACCGCCTCCCGCTGTGTTCGCGTGACGCGCGTCGCCAGAAACTGTGCCGCAACCACAACGCCGCGCGACCCGGCGCAGGCGCGCGTCGCGTCCCAGTCGCGTCGCGTCGCAGTTTGCGCGGCCCCATTTGAACCCGAAGTTAGGAAAACGCGCGCTGCGCTGCGTCGCGCCACACGCGCTATATGCGTCTCAATTTGCGCCTAGCCTGGAACCCTAAAAATGAAGTGAACTGACCGGGAGGTGATCCCGTCTGGGGTTGCTCGGCCGGTAGGAGAAAGACCTCCTGTTTCACTCGAATTTGTCGGTTTGCCCGGCGGTGAAACCGACTGGCAATGATGGTGGCTGAACAAACACCGAGACCCGTAGAGAGGGAAAACACCGACTCGACCGGGAATCGAACTTGGGACACTAACCACGAGACCATGGACTGCGGAAACTGCTGCACAAATCGTGAATGCGAGTCTCTGTAGGACACGCTGTGTCACATGCTGTGTGTTAAAGCGGTAACGGACGGCAGAATTTATAAATATTGACAACGTGTAGCAGATATGAGATGAACCACAATGTCGCATTTTGTGTCTCTCTCTCTCTCTCTCTCTCTCTCTCTCTCTCTCTCTCTCTCTCTCTGTGTGTGTGTGTGTGTGTGTGTGTGTGTGTGTGTGTGGGAGGAGGGGAGGGGAGTGAAGATGATGCAAAAAAAAAACAGTGCATCAAGTAACGCAGACAAGTAGGAACAGAACGCCCATTCTGCTGCCTTTACTTGTCTAATGTCGCACCCAACATGCGTATCTGGTTCGGGAGCTTTTCTGCGTAATAACAAATAATAAAATGAGAAATAAAATCTATGTAGCCAACGTCGAATTTTCTACCCAAATTGTAAGTTACTAAAAGTCCATGTCGAGGAAAATTCTTTTCGTGTCGTCTGTGACTGAAATAAATCCGACCCGATCCGTGAGCGGCACGTGATGCCTGACTCCTTTCGGCGAGCCAGCTGACCGGCGCTGCGCACACACTCCGCCCCCAGCACAGCCGGCTGCCCTGCCGCTCCCTCTGGGCTGACGCGATGCACACCGTCTGACACTACCGTAAAACCGTAACAGCAGTGCAGCGACATTTTAGAGATCGTTAATCCCTGAAAGTTCTCTTGAGAAATGCTTGAAAAACTTGTTCTCTGCTCCAGATGCCACACATAGTTCGGTTACGGTTCTTCACAGCGGTTGTATAGCTGTGTTAGGTCACCCGAAATATACGCAGAATGACTGAACATGTGTCGAGGTGCGGCTTGCGCTAAACTGTAACTACGCAAGTTATAACGCAGCTGGACTTCCGTTTAATTAGGAGGTATACATGAGGCGTGCACCTAATTTTCCCTGTTACTTTGGGAACGCATATGTTCCGAGGAATAATGAAAATACGAAAAAATCCAGATAGACTTGTAAACGAATTGTTACTGTGCGACTGCTTTTACACAGTAACGAAAGATAAAAGTATGGAATAAATGAACGGCATCAGCCATCAGCTTAGACGGAAAATAACTCGAGAACGGTCAGCAGGTCAATTCGTGAGCAAAAATTACTGTACGATTATTAATTAATAACCTCTCTGCATAAAAGGGAATGTCCTGCCTGTCTGACCCATCATCGCCCAAACCAAACCGAAACTGGAAATCTCCAGGAGGTGCGTGTAGGAAGATCGCGCGAAATTTCAACCCTAAGGGGGTGAAATTGGGATGAAGGATTTTTGAGAAATGTGTCTATTAAGGTAATTTTGGAGCTAAAACTACGAAAAATAGTGTTTGCTTTCTCTGTCAGAAAATAAAAAAAATACGTGTTTGAGTGTTTCTGGAAATTCAACCCCTAAGGGAGTGGAATAGGGGATTAAAATTTTTAAGAAAATATTTCGTCGCATTAAAAAAGTTTCAAAGCTGCATTTATGAAAGTTGCTGTTTCACCTCTGGGTTAGGTATAAAGAAATATTTGTCACGGTATAGAACTTGCTATGGAAATATCTGCAGAGCAACGCAGAAGGCACGATAAAGAAAACCTCTGGACTCCAGCTACCGGAATCGCATTTTGGTCAAAACTACATTCGGAAGAGACCATGCTTACACAGCCTTCGTATGAAAACCTGTAACGGTGTTGCAGTTTGTGCAAAATATAAAAATCTGATTAAGTTAGAACAAAAAGTTTTCTGCCGGCCGTACAGACCACGCGATCGAAGCGGCAGTCCTTTCTGGGCTGCAGTCACGAACCAATCAGGCGAGGACCGAACCAGGAGCTCAGACGTCGAAACACGATTAATACCACGAGAGAGAAAGTCGGTCGTCAGAAAACCAGGAGAACAGTTTGTGCCGAACAGGCGTGTAAAAGTCGACGGTTTGCGAAACTGTTAGCGCATTGGACAACTTTGCGTTACCCACTGTGATGATAGGTGCTAACGATGTCACAAATGAAAATGTTCAGAAGTACTCGTTTTCTGTTACAGTAAGTTATTTGTGGAAAGCTCGTAATGTTTCCTGTAGGAAGAATCAGTAATTTTACAGGATCGCACTCCCTTGACTCTAGTGCAGTCTACTGCTGCGCCTATTTTAAATAAGCTACCACAAGAATTCAAACATCTTAGCAGTAATCCAAGCGCTTTCCAATCGAAACTGAAGAGTTTTCTCGTGGGTGACTCATTCCATTCTGCCGCGGGGTTCGTTGAAAAAATTCAGCTGATTCGTGTGTTATGTTGTTGTTCGCGTTTGCATGATCTTGTGGCGTGCCTTTTTTGGGGTTCATAAACATTTTATTGTATCTGTTGGTCGGAAACCTTACACACATTCTCACAATAGGTCTGGACTGTAGAATGACTCACACTACAGAACAGTAGAAACGTAAGACCAAAATGATGAAAGTACTCACAGTCCGTCAGTTGACTCCCTTGCAAACCTTCCAGCGTTTCAGATACATATGCAGCTTGTCTTGGTGTAACCACAATCCTAGATTGAAGCTTCAATTGTACAAGTGTAGAATAAAAGGCAGCGTCGAACATAAACAAACACCTCAAATATCATGACTTTGGCTCTGTGAAGGCAGTCACACGAGCTGGAGTACAAAGTTATAAACAGATGTTGAAGAACGAGTGATCTGACACTGATGTAGAAAGAATTTGCTACGCGTATCATTTTTTTCTGTTAAGCAAATTAGCCATGTGGAAAACAAGGAGTAAAATTGTACAAAACGAAAGCAACATTCATTTAACGCTAAGTGTGTGTGTGTGTGTGTGTGTGTGTGTGTGTGTGTGTGTGTGTGTGTGTGTGTGCGCGTGTTTGTGGGTGTGTGGGTGGGTGGGAGGGGGGGGGGCAGCGTAAACGCCACCAGTCCTGCACATTTGTCTTTTTTTTTCCTTTTTTTAGTCCAAAGTGAGTTTGTGAAAACGTGCCTTCACATTTTTGAGGAAATAAAATTACTATTTCCGCTGGATGGGCAACTAGTTTAAATTTTCAGTCATTTTCTATTACTTTCAAATATTACATTTTCATTAAAACTTAATCTCCCTTTGTACTGGTTACAGAAATCTACGCCAATTGGCATTTTTATACATAGATCAGGGATTATAAGGAGGTCATGGAGTACACCTTTTATTTTTACTCGCAACAGAACTCCCGGTTTAACAGGGTTTTAACTTTTCCTGTAGCTACAATTATCTGCAGCCCCGTTACTGGCATTATTACAACTTCATTTCTATTTGGCAACGATCCTAACAAACTTTTACCCACAGCACGTAAATCACTGCCAAACACTGCACTTCTTCGTTACACACTTGCAGTCTGATTACTGGCTGACTCAACACCTTCCCTTCATTGCTGGTGTCAGAACCCTGCTCCAAAAAATCGTTCACAACCTCTCTTCTATCGAAATCTTCCCTGTTTCCAGAAATTACACAGATTTTTGCAGAATTACCCACATCACTTTTCTCCCCCATACTATTTATTCTGTTCACTAATGACAGCTCAAAAATTTTTTCCGGCGTTTCGCCATTCTCCGTGTTCTCCTTCCCCACCCACCCCCCCAATCTCTCTCTCTCTCTCTCTCTCTCTCTCTCTCTCTCTCTCTCTCTCTCTTTCACGATTAGTTGGCTGACCGCCATTTTGGTCACCATTTTCCTGCCTCTCCCTTATAGCCTCACAAATGTCATTTATAGACAATAGTATTTCTTCTATACTGACATCACCAATCTCTTGTAATTCTGCAGCTTCTGTGCTTATTCCTACCCCAGAACATGACTAGACTTCAACTTGGTTGCTAAGGACATTCTCCGCTAATTCATCACCCGTCTCGTCTGCAATACAGTGCTTATTTTATGTCAGTCCAAAAAATCTTCTAGACCTCCGTTAAATGTACAGATGTGTGTATATAGCTCGTTTCGTCTGTTGTTACTACCTTCTTCTGCTCCTCACTCACAGTCCCAGCCTGTTTAGTTCTAACACGTACAAAGGGTTTTGCTAGCGGGTTCAAATTACTACTTCCCATCTTGTAAACGCTAGCCCTTTCACAGACGGCATTTAGTTTAACGGATTCTGTACCATTTCTTAAGTTTACCACCATTTGCTGTCACCTTGGCGCATCATCATCCTCTCGCACCGGAGAATACGGCCGATAATTGTGCACCTGCTCCCCATTATTTCGCCTTTCATTTGTTGGGTAGCGCCATCTCCCGCTGTTTCCGGGGTACACACCAATTCTGTTAACGTTTGCATTCTGCCGCGGTTCTGCATTATTTGGTGGTCTGATGTTACGACTTGCATGCTCCTCCTCATGGAACAACTTGTCAACTCTCTCCAAGTAGCAATGAATTTATAAACGTCATTCCTAGGAGCTGCAATAATTTTGTTTCGCCAGTTCATGGCCAATTTACCTTCCAGGCCCATAACAATTTCTTCTGTCTCGGCTTAAATATGAAAAGTTTGTCGTCCACTTTAACGCAAACTTTCTTAAGCTTTCCTTCCTGGGATTAAACGTTTCCCTAGCCCAGAAGCTATTTAGCAACTCCATTTGTTTTTGCTTGCCCCAATATTCTTTAAAAAACGCCTCTTTAAATTTATCTAGAGTATCGTACTGTTTAGTAGCGATAACCCCCCAAATTCTAGCCTCTTCCTAGAATTGAGAGGTAATGAACCTTATTTTTTGTCTGACCACAAACTAGGTAGAACTCCCTTGAAGTCATTCCAAAATTCTTCTGGATGTACATTTTCTGTTGAATCAAAACGTGAAAACTGCCTGTTAGCGACATATGATATTTCAGATGATGCTGCAACAAAACTACACCCACTACTGTTAGTTCCATATCTGAGGTTAGTTTCAACTTGGCATAATCTACTGCTGTGCTCACCCGACTTATTTTCAACCTCTTCTACCTGGTTAGTTAGCTGAAGAACATTTTCTTCTGTCACGCCCATTCAGTGGGACACTCTTTACTTCAGTCATACATTTGGCATATTCAGAACTGATTTTACTGCCTAACAGTTGGTGATCTTAACACACACACACACTCTACCGCCGTTATTTTGACCTAGTTTCTGCACTCTTTCTTTTCACATCTGCCCTTTCTTTGTTTCCAATAGCAACTTTTTTCAAGGCATCTGTTAATTCACTTTCTACAGTTCTAGTGGATTGTTGGCAGTTATTCTCAACTTCAGAAATTTTGCCATCCACTTTACTTTCTAATGACTTCAGATCATTTTCCCACGTATCTTTTAATACCGCAGTCTGCTTTTCAAGTTTTCCATTGATGTTCTGATCAGTTGTTTCAGCCAAATTAGTATGTCCATCTTTCATAGAATCCATTAATGCTGCAAACATATCTTCTTTGTTCTATTTTCTGCTTTACTGTTCCCTGTTTATCATTTTCCTTCGGTACTATTCCGAATTTGGTATCCACATTTGATTCAGTAACACTACCAATATTGTCATCACGCAATTGATTGTTACCGATTTCATGCGTAATGTGACTTTTTTTCAAATTGCTCTGAGCACTATGGGACTTAACTGCTGTGGTCATCAGTCCCCTAGAACTTAGAACTACTTAAACCTAACTAACCTAAGGACATCACACACGTCAATGACCGAGGCAGGATTCGAACCTGCGACCGTAGCGGTCGCGCGGATCCAGACTGTAGGGCCTAGAACCGCTCGGCCACTCTGGCCGGCTTAATGTGACTTTCAGGATCTTCATTGTCTCCACTAGTTACATCAACTGACGTACTTCAAGCAGTCTACTTCACCGTCCGTAAATAACAAAGAAACATCCTCAAAAACCTCCTCTTTTACTTTAACATCTACTCCTCCTCTCTGTTCAAGCGTGCTAGTTTGTGAAGCACTTCCACTGAATGAGAATCCTTTCTCTTTTTTCGTATTTACAAAATCTTTATCACTTACCATGTTACTCAGTCTGCAGCTCGCGCCTCCCCCCCCCCCCTCACACACACACACAAAACAGTTCTAACAAACTTATCTTTCGTCGAATGCTGCAGCCTCGGCGTGCTGAAACTGAGTGTCAGACCTCCTCCGTCTGCCGCCGTCCCAGTTTCAGGGTCGTCGTAAGTTGTCGTGTAAGTTGGCAGCGCTGCCCTGCCGTATTGCTGCTCGTTGATACCGCTATGAATGAATTTATTTACCTTCACTGTAAAGCACTGTTGAGACATGTAGCACATGTAGACATGAAACTGGCAAACAATAACTTCCTTCGGAGCTCATACTACACACGATCGTACCATTGAAAGGCTGGGCTCTGACTACTTAGATTGGTGTAAGCATTTGCAAGAGAAGAGATGCGTGAAGAATACTCTGTTCTGATTGCTCAGTCTGCATTAAGGCCAATACAAAAATATTATTCTCCTGTGTTAACGCGCTTTTTTCATGACTAACAAATCAATAAACAACACACTCGAATTGTACTTTTTTCCAAAATATTTAACATTCTGATACTTTATTTATACTTTACATTTATACTTTACATTTACTCCCCCCATGAACCATGGACCTTGCCGTTGGTGGGGAGGCTTGCGTGCCTCAGTGATACAGATGGCCGTATCGTAGGTACAACCACAACGGAGGGGTATCTGTTGAGAGGCCAGACAAACGTGTGGTTCCTGAAGAGGGGCAGCAGCCTTTTCAGTAGTTGCAAGGGCAACAATCTGGATGATTGACTGATCTGGCCTTGTAACAATAACCAAAATGGCATTGCTGTGCTGGTGTACTGCGAATGGCTGAAAGCAAGGGGAAACTACGGCCGTAATTTTTCCCGAGGGCATGCAGCTTTACTGTATGATTAAATGATGATGGCGTCCTCTTGGGTAAAATATTCCGGAGGTAAAATAGTCCCCCATTCGGATCTCCGGGCGGGGACTACTCAAGAGGATGTCGTTATCAGGAGAAAGAAAACTGGCGTCCTACGGATCGGAGCATGGAATGTCAGATCCCTTAATCGGGCAGGTAGGTCAGAAAATTTAAAAAGGGAAATGGATAGGTTAAAGTTAGATATAGTGGGAATTAGTGAAGTTCAGTGGCAGGAGGAACAAGACTTCTGGTCAGGTGACTACAGGGTTATAAACACAAAGTCAAATATGGGCAATGCAGGAGTAGGTTTAATAATGAATAGGAAAATAGGAAAGCGGGTAAGCTACTACAAACAGCATAGTGAACGCATTATTGTGGCCAAGATAGACACGAAGCCCACGCCTACTACAGTAGTACAAGTTTATATGCCAACTAGCTCTGCAGATGACGAAGAAATTGAAGAAATGTATGATGATATAAAAGAAATTATTCAGATAGTGAAGGGAGACGAAAATTTAATAGTCATGGGTGACTGGAATTCGAGTGTAGGAAAAGGGAGAGAAGGAAACGTAGTAGGTGAATATGGATTGGGGCTAAGAAATGAAAGAGGAAGCCGCCTGGTAGAATTTTGCACAGAGCACAACTTAATTATAGCTAACACTTGCTTTAAGAATCATGATAGAAGGTTGTATACATGGAAGAACCCTGGAGGTACTAAAAGGTATCAGATAGATTATATAATGGTAAGACAGAGATTTAGGAACCAGGTTTTAAATTGTAAGACATTTCCAGGGGCAGATGTGGACTCTGACCACAATCTATTGGTTATGACCTGTAGATTAAAACTGAAGAAATTGCAAAAAGGTGGGAATTTAAGGAGATGGGACCTGGATAAACTGAAAGAACCAGAGGTTGTACAGAGTTTTAGGGAGAGCATAAGGGAACAAGTGACAGCAATGGGGGAAAGAAATACGGTACAAGACGAATGGGTAGCTCTGAGGGATGAAGTAGTGAAGGCAGCAGAGGATCAAGTAGGTAAAAAGACGAGGGCTAGTAGAACTCCCTGCGTAACAGAAGAAATATTGAATTTAATTGATGAAAGGAGAAAATATAAAAATGCAGTAAATGAAGCAGGCAAAAAGGAATACAAACGTCTCAAAAATGAGATCGACAGGAAGTGCAAAATGGCTAAGCAGGGATGGCTAGAGGACAAATGTAAGGATGTAGAGGCTTATTTCACTAGGGGTAAGATAGATACTGCCTACAGGAAAATTAAAGAGACCTTTGGAGATCAGAGAAACACTTGTATGAACATCAAGAGCTCAGATGGAAACCCAGTTTTAAGCAAAGAAGGGAAAGCAGAAAGGTGGAAGGAGTATATAGAGGGTCTATACAAGGGCGATGTACTTGAGGACAATATTATGGAAATGGAAGAGGATGTAGATGAAGATGAATTGGGAGATACGATACTGCGTGAAGAGTTTGACAGAGCACTGAAAGACCTGAGTCGAAACAAGGCCCCCGGAGTAGACAACATTCCATTGGAACTACTGACGGCCTTGGGAGAGCCAGTCCTGACAAAACTCTACCATCTGGTGAGCAAGATGTATGAGACAGGCGAAATATCCTCAGACTTCAAGAAGAATATAATAGTTCCAATCCCAAAGAAAGCAGGTGTTGACAGATGTGAAAATTACCGAACAATCAGTTTAATAAGTCACAGCTGCAAAATACTAACACGAATTCTTTACAGACGAATGGAAAAACTAGTAGAAACCGACCTCGGGGAAGATCAGTTTGGATTCCGTAGAAATACTGGAACACGTGAGGCAATACTGACCTTACGACTTATCTTAGAAGAAAGATTAAGGAAAGGCAAACCTACATTTCTAGCATTTGTAGACTTAGAGAAAGCTTTTGACAATGTTGACTGGAATACTCTCTTTCAAATTCTAAAGGTGGCAGGGGTAAAATACAGGGAGCGAAAGACTATTTACAATTTGTACAGAAACCAGATGGCAGTTATAAGAGTCAAGGGACATGAAAGGGAAGCAGTGGTTGGGAAGGGAGTAAGACAGGGTTGTAGCCTCTCCCCGATGTTATTCAATCTGTATATTGAGCAAGCAGTAAAGGAAACAAAAGAAAAATTCGGAGTAGGTATTAAAATCCATGGAGAAGAAATAAAAACCTTGAGGTTCGCCGATGACATTGTAATTCTGTCAGAGACAGCAAAGGACCTGGAAGTGCAGTTGAACGGAATGGAAAGTGTCTTGAAAGGAGGATATAAGATGAACATCAACAAAAGCAAAACGAGGATAATGGAATGTAGTCGAATTAAGTCGGGTGATGCTGAGGGAATTAGATTAGGAAATGAGACACTTAAAGTAGTAAAGGAGTTCTGCTATTTGGGGAGCAAAATAACTGATGATGGTCGAAGTAGAGAGGACATAAAATGTAGACTGGCAATGGCAAGGAAAACGTTTCTGAAGAAGAGAAATTTGTTAACATCGAGTATAGATTTAAGTGTCAGGAAGTCATTCCTGAAAGTATTTGTATGGAGTGTAGCCATGTATGGAAGTGAAACATGGACGGTAAATAGTTTGGACAAGAAGAGAATAGAAGCTTTCGAAATGTGGTGCTACAGAAGAATGCTGAAGATTAGATGGGTAGATCACATAACTAATGAGGAAGTATTGAATAGGATTGGGGAGAAGAGAAGTTTGCGGCACAACTTGACCAGAAGAAGAGATCGGTTAGTAGGACATGTTCTGAGGCATCAAGGGATCACCAATTTAGTATTGGAGGGCAGCATGGAGGGTAAAAATCGTAGGGGGAGACCAAGAGATGAATACACTAAGCAGATTCAGAAGGATGTAGGTTGCAGTAGGTACTGGGAGATGAAGAAGCTTGCACAGGATAGAGTAGCATGGAGAGCTGCATCAAACCTGTCTCAGGACTGAAGACCACAACAACAACAACATTATTAACTGTTTTCATTTACACTGAAATTAGCTTCCCTTTACCATAAACTTACTTGACACACTATAATACAAAATTCCCCGTCTTCATTCACAGTGTATTAAAAATTTCTCACGTTACTTCGTACGGCGTTTGTCACTGTAACAGTGATCTACATATTTACTTTAGACCACATTCACGCATCATCCACACTACTAAAAACATACACAAAACTGTACAACCATAAAAGAAAAATCCTTCAAGAAATAAACATTACAATTCACAAAAACATTCTCTTGACTGTTTCTTGAATGTGTCTGTCCGCTACTGTACTCTGGTGGATGACAATTTGAACTACGTACTCGGCTGAACCCACTTCACGATCTTTCACTGTGAACGCACGAGTCAGTCTCCCGACACACAGGCTTCATCCCCTGTGTGAAGCAACTCCTGCAAGGGTTCATGCATGACTGCTTGTTAAATGACGAATAATACAGATTCAGGTCATAAAACAGTGTTTTCTTGAATAACAGGAGAAGTGAAGAGAACATCTCGTTGAATAGAGTAATACTGTAATTCTGTACAGCCTATTTAGTATTTTGGTAGACGTCTATTTCAAACCATTTACATACCAAATAACATTGAACTGTAGAAAAAATGATGGAAATAATGTCCTTGTCGCTTCTGGAGCTTGTTCTCCAAATGAAATATGCTGAAAGAAAAGGTAAAGCTTGAAAATGGTATTATTAAAGATCTGCTGTTATTCACCAATGGCATCAGTCGGACAGAAAGGGTGTGATACTGCTGGAACCGACTAAGGGTGGACTGTACAGGGTGAGTCACCTAACGTTACCGCTGGATATATTTCGTAAACCACATCAAATACTGACGAACAGATTCCACACACCGAACGTGAGGAGAGGGGCTAGTGTAATTGTTTAATACAAACCATACAAAAATGCACGGAAGTATGTTTTTCAACACAAACCAACGTTTTTTAAATGGAACCACGTTAGTTTTGTTAGCACATCTGAACATATAAACAAATACGTAATCAGTGCCGTTTGTTACATTGTAAAATGTTAATTACATCCGGAGATATTGTAACCTAAAGTTGACGCTTGAAACATTGTCCCCACTTGATTGCAGGGGCCCAAACAGCTGCATCATACATCGCTTTTCTACAGAATGATCTGCCAACGTTCCTCGAAAATGTCGCACTGGAAACGCGTCGACGTATGTGGTATCAGCATGATGGTGCACCTGCACATTCTGCAATTGACACTAGGCTGACTGTTGACAGGATGTTCGACGGGCGTTTCATAGGACGTGGAGGACGCATAAGTTGGCCAGCCCGTTCTCCTGATCTTACATCTCTGGACTTCTTTCTGTAGGGTACGTTAAAGGAGAATGTGTACCGTGATGTGCCTACAACCCCAGAGGATACGAAACAACGTATTGTGGCAGCCTGCGGCGACATTACACCAGATGTACTGCGGCGTGTACGACATTCATTACGCCAGAGATTGGAATTGTGTGCAGCAAATGATGGCCACCACATTGAACATCTATTGGCCTGACATGTCGGGACACACTCTATTCCACTCCGTAATTGAAAACGGAAACCACGTGTGTGCGTGTACCTCACCCCTCATGGTAATGTACATGTGCGTCAGTGAAAAGACAAATAAAAAGGTGTTGGCATGTGGACGTAATGTGCTGTTCCAGTCTCTTCTGTACCTAAGGTCCATCACCGTTCCCATTGGATCCCTACGTAATTCGGTGCTCTCCGATACACACGATCGAACAGCGGAGGAGTGGTACTCAAGCGTCAAGTTTAGGTTACAATATCTCCAGATGTAATTAACATTTTAGAATGCAACAAACGGCACTGATTACGTATTTCTTTATATGTTCAGATGTGCTAACAAAACTAACGGGGTTCCATTAAAAAAATGTAGGTTTATGTTAAAAAACATACTTCCGTGCATTTTTTTTATGGTTTGTAGTAACCAATTACACTAGCCCCTCTCCTCACGTTCGGTCTGTGGAATCGATTCGTCAGTACTTGATGTGGTTTACGAAATATATCCAGCGGTAACGGTAGGTGACTCACCCTGTATTTATCAACTGTCGCTGGAGACAGGTGTGGCTGTCACTCGTAGAAGTATCATCAGTCACCTGTATGCTAAAAGGGCTGCTCCGTGTTGCCGTGTTTCAGAATCGTCCGCAATGGAAGCAGTTAAGGACATCACAGAGACGGTGGCTGTCAACGTGGGTGCACTCCTGGACGCCGGGGACGACGCCATGGTGATACTCGAGGCAGGTGACACACGGCTGGTGGTGCACAGGGCCGTCCTGGCGGACAGGAGCCCCGTGTTCGCGGCCATGTTCGCCCACGACACCCTCGAGGCCTGCACTGGTGTGGTGAGGATTGCCGACATCGGGGGCTCGGTGCTGAGGGAGCTGGTCTCCTACCTGTACACCCTGCGGGCCCCCCAGCTGCCCGGCACGGCCCCCCAGCTGCTGGTCGCAGCGGATAAGTACGGGGTGTCGGGGCTGAAGGCGGAGTGCGAGCGGCAGGTGGCTGCTCAGCTGACCGTGGAGACCGCGGCGGCCGCAGCCACCCTCGCAGTCCGCCACTCCTGCAGTGACCTCAGGCGAGCCGCCATCGAATTTATTAAGACCTGTCCCTTCGAGGTGATGGCCACTCAGGGGTGGGCAGATGCCATGCGGAAGCAGCCGGAAGACTTGATCGAAGTGAGCCGGTTGCTGTACGATCCACCACCACAAACCAGGTAAGTGTGAGATAACCCACCGATTCGTGTCTCTCAGTTCTAGGTGTGTGTATTTCCAACTGTATAATTTTTCCCACTGAATTTTCGTAGATGTGTGTCTTCTGTAAAATACACCATCATAGACAGTCATTTCACGATAGCTCACAATGCTATCATTACCCTCGTGTAGCAGTTTCAGTGAACCCCTAAACTGAACAGTGTTCATTACCAGGTATGTTAGCTAACAAAAATCATCAAAGATCCAGTATGTAGGCATTATATTAAACTACATGTATACAGAAAGTGGTTGTTTAGGTTTTAGCATAAACTGTCATGTCAGAGGGTACACTCACTGTGTGAATAGAGCATGAGCCAGACTGCTGTGGACACAAAGCTCTATTGCCCAGCACAGGCTCACACGCAGTGATGGGTGTAGTTTGCAACCGGCAGCCTGTACTGGTTGCTGTAGGCCTGTTCCCATAAAGTAGTCGCTAAAGTTGTCCATTGCCTCTGTGGCTGATGACAATGAGACACCTTTGAATAGTGCCACACTGCATAAAGATGATGACCGAGTAAGTCACTTACAGCCTACACCTCGAGAAAGGTAGTGTACTACAGAATGATTAGAGGAGGGCGGCAACTTATCTACAATTTTATGTTGCTGATGTTGACCTGTGGAATTTTCTTCGTGTAGTAAAGGAGACTATCGGAGTAATCACTATTCACACCTTAGTATTACAGCTTTGGCTCTTACGTAGTTGTCTCTCACTTTCTTTCCACGTGCAAGCCATGTGCCAGTAACTATCCCAAGATAATTCTTAGTTCTCTCCAAATCCAGACAGTACACGGAAGATGTTAATTGCTCTAAATATAAAAGAATGCTCTGCTGTGAGGGCTTGTATGGAAGATGTTCAGAAAACCAGGTGAAGTAAGCATCGGTGCCCCAGTGGCTGACTGCTCACACCTCTTGCAGCCGGAGACCACCTCGCAGGATCACAGGGCAGACCTACCAGCAGTTCTAGCTGGTCCATTAAAATTGAGTCTTCCCACCTCATTTTGTTCGTCTCTGTACTCAGCATTACATAAAGCTCACGCAGCGCTTGGATACGTTCCGTTCTGTGACACACAGAATACCGTGCCTTACTGTGTATTCGACGAACAGGTGTCCACCCCTGTGTGTGTGTGTGTGTGTGTGTGTGTGTGTGTGTGTGTGTGTGTGTGTGTGTGTGTGTTTCAGTGGATCTATGGCTTTACTATAGCCACCCAGTGAACACTACAGGCTTCCATTCTCCTGTGGCACACCTTATGACATTATCTATCCCATCCATTGTTGTTGCTGTTCCAATTCTGATAGTCTGTGACCCTTAAAGTGTCTCTGCGACCAGAGTTACCATTTTTCTGCACCATCTTACAGTTACATATGTTCATACAAGTCTAATAGCTACTAACACTGATAAATGATCATTTATTTTTCGTTTAGATTTTAATACTTACGTAGTATTTTATGTGCTATTTGACATATTGGAAGTCTTGTGTTCGAGATGACAGTGTGCATTGCGGGAACCAATTGTAATGAACATAGAGCCAGTGTTGTAAATCATTCAGTGTCTTTCTCTTTTATTCTATAAAGATTAACATCAAAATTCATTGTTCAAGCAATAAACATATTACAATTGTTATTTACATTCTTGAAAAAAATTTAAAACATTACATTATTCCAAACTCGTTATGCACGCTGTGGGAAATGACTCAAGCTCTTATGTTTGAAAAAATTTTTGTTAACGGGAATCTTTTTACTAACAGTAATCTTTGTGTACATTTTAAAAATTCTCTTGATGATGTATAATAGATTCTTGTCGTGATCTTCACCTAGTTCACTGCCTCATACTTCCCACACTATTGGGTGTCAGTTACAGACACACATACAATGTTTGGTTCTGGAACTGCCTCTGTCTCTCACTGATTCCACTTGACACCCCCCCCCCCCCCACTCCCCCAGCCTCTCAAAATTATACATAGTATCACACTCAAATTTTATACACCACAGGTGCCTATGATTTTAATAATGAAAATAAGATGTATAAAACCACATGTAAGCAGAATTATTTTTTACTTCATACAGTGTCCACTTCACACAGTGAAGTGATACAGTGTTTTCCCATTTTCTTGGGAGGATGTCTCACTATCCCATGTTCATCCTACTCCCCCTTGTATCCATGCCAGCCCTTCTAGATAGACATCAGATTCTCACAGAATTTACCATTAATACCTACTGTATGTGGAGGACAAACTTAATTTTATTTCAGTAGCAAGTTCACAGCACAACTTACATCATCAATCACAAACATTGTTCATCACCCCCACCACACACACACACACACACACACACACACACACACACACACACACACACACACACACACACACACAATTAGTGTGTGTTTTTCCATCACTGGGGAATGACATGGCTTACTTTAACTACCCCATGGTTTCATGTGTGCTTACAAAGTGAGGATGCTCACTTGAAAAATGCGTAAATTCCTGTCAACCGTATTTAATGAATGAAATTTAGATGAATGTGGTAATACTGTTATGACACGTAACTGTTGCACAACCACAGCCTCTTTCTATTGTCAAATCATGAGTTTCACTGTGCCTTACTGCCCGCTGTACTGAATTCCTTCTCCAGCTCAATTTGAAACACGCTGTCAACCATTTTGTTAGTTGTACCTTTCAAAGACCAGTTTTAAGACAGGCTTTGAATGATGTCTGATGATCAAAGTATCACATTAATTACAATACGAAATGTTTGACAATCAGACGAGTGTCGTGCCTGTCAAATTTATATGCGTGTGTCAACGTGCTCAGAAGCAGCCAAATTTCCTGAACTGCGTTCCACCTGGTTTGTATGCAGGCACATAACTTTCTTGCACTTTGTCTATTATCGTCCATATGAAAACCAATACCACAGTAATGTAAATATCAGAAAACCCTTTACCAGAGATGGCGGTCCTCAGCGCTTGTAAACTCAAGTTAATTACAATAAATGACATTTCAAAAAGCAAGAGTCAGCTTCAAACTACATGCTTCTGTATTTCGACTGGGATCCAGGACTCCAATCCGGTCACTACAGATCTTAACTATCATTTTAACCACATGTAACATCATATGCACTTTTTCAAACTTGATATGATGGGGCATGAAGTTTTGTTTTGGGCAGGGATTGTGAATGAAGCACAATAAAATGTTACAATTTTATGTATCGAAATTTTTCACCGCTAGAGGGATGATGAAACTGAAATGGTTATACAACAAAGTATGCCCCTGCTGCGTTTCAAACCCAGCGTATATCATGTTGCTTTCTAGCCACATATAGATACACAATGTCAGTTTATTTCACCACCAGCGAGATATGCTCATGTCTGAACTAGAAATAATGCGAGGAAAAGTTCTGTGCTGACAGGGACTCTCAACCCTGTATATGCCATCACCACTGACTACACACCTGTCAAATACTTTTCCACCAGCCACTAGGAGTGGAATTTATAAATCTGAAATGATAGGATAAAAAGTTCTCTGCCTGTTTCAGAGTCAAAATTGGCACCAATTGTTATTGTTGACATTGCATGCACAAATGCTAAAAATCATAATTGCTTTTCACATATTACTTGCAGTGCGAATGCTACAACTTGAAATCACACAATGAAAATTTTTGTACCCAACCAGTATTTAAAACCAGACCTTCCCCTTTCATTGAAACCTGGATAACTATGGAATCTTGGGGACCCAACAAAACGATGGAACTGTATTGTCCGAAAAGTGTTCAAAATGGCAGAAAGAGATATCTGAGTTAGATTCCCAGTTCAGCACCGACATTTTCAACATTGCAAGTTCAAATAAGTTTGCCGTGACTTTACATGACAATTGTTTCAGGGGTGAAGTAAAATTTCTGGTGCAAGAAAGTTTAATGGTGAGCTTCCACTAGCCGGACGTCTGCCTCTGTCATGGTCCAACATACACAGACTCCTCCAGCAGGTAGTGAAGGAATGTCGGCTTTATTGTAGATTAGGAAGGAAAGTGGAACCTTATGTTGGTCAACAGAAGTCACCGGAGGCAAAGAGGGTCTGTTAATACTTGTTAAGTGTTTGACTGATCAGTGACTCGAACACAGAGCTTAAGCAAATGAAGCTAGAGCAATTTTAACAGACCACCAAACTACTTTCAATGCAGTGCCACTGTTTTGCCGTTAACGAAGGATGCTCCTCACTGGATGAGTGTTCAGTTTCCCTGGAGGTTCATTACAGCATTTATAAAACATTCTTTTCCTTGTTAATCCATATCAATGGCCACTAATTGCCTCAGCTACCTAATGTGTACTTTAGAGTTGTTTTTGTAATCACTGAAATTAATTCACATAATTGTCAGCTGCACTACTGGCATTATTGTAGGCTAGAGAAATTTCTGCAGGAAGTGTTTTCTCCCACCTGAGCTGCTGTGATCTTGTAAGAGTTTAGGTCACACCAAAACTAGATCGTACAAAATAAACTCAGTGACAGGTATCAATCAAACTTCCAGAATGTTCTCCAGGGATCATTGTCACATTTATAACTGCAGTAGTGAGCCATTGTGTTAAGGAACGTTAGTTATTTTCTAGTTCTTTATTATTGTGATAGAGGCTTATAATTTTACTAAAAGAAGAGATGCATTTGATATATAAGGAAGTCAATCATAGGCAGTGACTGTTGTTTGAGAATGCATCCATTGTTATTGTTGAAGTGGCTTCCCTTTATTATAATTTCAGAAGGAATTTATTTTTTACTTTGAAGTGGTATTAAGCTACTAAGCAGCCTTGTTTATCCAATATAATAGTTTTTTGAAGAGATCATCCATTATTATAATTTCTTCTGTTATTATTAACACCATCAATCTTGGCAAAGACGAGGCTTGTCTTCAGTAAATGTAGCACAGATAATCCCTCCATATATATTCCATGTGGAAAAAGGAGGCCTAAAAATGTACCGTGCAAGTGCGTAAGAAAGTCCATCATTTTTCCTCATGTAGCATACTACATTGATGCATGTAGCCTAAAAGGACCACCCATAATTTAACTGAAACAAGTAGATTCATGCATAATATCATAGACTTTTGTCTGACGTGTTGTCATACAGGTTGGAATAAGTATATTTATCAATCATAATTTTTTATTTGTAGCTATAAAGTATTCTTGGAGTGACTTATTGAATATTGTACACTTGAAGGATTGTTTAAACCTTCGATAATGGTGCATGAAGTATTTTGTGCGTCACAGTATATTGATAATTTTTACTTATGGACCATCTGACAGCAACTGAATAAAACACAATTTTAGTGCCATGCGCGTTTAGAGTTTATTTTCTGCAAGGCGTTATCAGTGGCCTGGAATATGTACATATGTTAGCTTTTTAATTTACATTTTTGTCACTGTGCCTGTAGGTTATAAACAGTTCTGGTGGTTGGTATTTCCTATTAAGTAGTAATGTTTTGAACTGTACTTACAGGTTGTGTGGACAATTTCTTACGTATTACACTCCCATTGCATTTTTGGTGTTGTTCTTCTTATGATTGCCAATTTGCAGTTTTTTCCAACATTCCACAGCACTATGAACTGAAAGATTGTTTCGATGCAATGTTTTGGTTTCTGTTGCCGACTGTCAAATGTTTTTACCAAAGATCGAATGTTATTGCCAAACTTTTGAGTGTTATTTTTGAAGTATCTGTGATCTGTTTGTGTACGCATTGGTGTGCGCGTGCGTTTATGTTTGTGTGTGTGTGTGTTATGGTGTGGTATTTTTTTATTTTGGCTCTGCTTATGTGTGTTAGTTTGTGTGTGTGTGTAGGTTATGGTGTACCATCTGGTTCTTTTCTGTGTGGTGTTGCCATTGTGTGTGTTTGTTGAGTGTGTTTGTAAGTTTTCGGCTTGTGAGTCCTTTTGTATTCTGGAAATGTGTTTGTTTTGTTGTATTATTGTGCGTGTATGTGGAAAGTGTGTCAAAGAAATTATGTCAGGAAATAATTTTCTCATTTTGAGTTGGTTTGTTTTGATGTGGTGGTTCACCAGTATGGCCCAATCGACTGCTTCCAAATGTCGTGAAATGTGACCAATTAGCCATCATACAGCACTTTAATTCAATAGGAAATGTTGAGCAAGAAAGAAAGAAGTAATTAAGTGTCAAACATCCCATCGACTGCAAGACCATTAGAGACAAAGTAGAATCTACAGCTCTCAAATGTTAGAACGGAAATAGATAGTGCCATTTCAAAGGAAAGGTCACAGTATTTGCATTGCTTAGTTTAAGAAAGTAAAGGAACACTTAAAACAGGATGGTTGGGTGGACATTTGAACTATTTGGCTTTACCTTCATAAAACAAAAATGTTTGGTCCTGACAAAAAACATAAAATCCAAGGCTAATGTGAGTCCTCAGAATGTAACAGTACACATCTGGTGTGATGAAGCTCTTTTGTGTTAAGAAATTCTTCCCATGGATATGTCCATAGTTATTAGCATCCATTGTATTCATGGTTGTCCACAAAGATTTTCATTGTGTCATGCACATAAAACCAGAGGAGAAAAGATATTTTGATTTCTATCGCCTCTGCATGTCTTGTCAACTATGACAGCTGGTGTCTATTTCAAGTCTGTCTCACAAAACTTTAAATGATTGCTTGAAACGTTAAAACATGTACCTCGTAGCAAGTGGCGAAAAAGAATTCGATAATCAACATCATCTTGTGTGCAGCCAACAGCGATGGTGCATGCAGCATGCAGGGATAGATTCCCACCCCACACAGAATGTTCCGTTAGGTTATTTCCAGTTCATGTATGGGCACATTCTGCTACAGCTAAACTAAGCAGATGTTTGACATGTATTTGTGGTTAGAAAACAATGAGAGGTGGTGGATTCAGATCCCAGTAAAGGAACAAAATACTTTTTCTCGACAGTTCAGATTCTCATTTTGCTATATTTGGATATGTAATGTATTATTGCACTTAGTTAACAATCCTATTAGTTGCTAGGTTTGAATCATCGAACACAATGCCAAGTCATTTCAACATTTCAACATGCACCCACACACACATGCTTACCTGTGGCTGAAATGATATTTAAGATCTTTCGTACTTAGTTAACAGAGACAATAGGTGCTCAATTGGAATCCTGGATGGTAGTCTTAATAGAAATGTTTTCGTCACTTAATTTCAAGTTAAAACTTAGTTTCCAAAAAGTCATTTATTGCAATAAACTTGAGTTTACAAGCTGCCATCTAATTATAACAGGTTTCGATATTCACATTATCGTGATATTAGTCTGATTGTGGACTCAGTGTTACAAATCAGTTGCTTCAAATGGGGTCTTGTAGTAATCATTTTGTAGAGTGAAATGTCCATATCGAAAAGAGATCAGAGGAACTGCAAGACAGTAACATTATGTGGGTGCATGCGTCGTTCCCCTACACTCTGTCAAGGAACATGGGACTTCATCATCATCATACAATTTAGATGGAGTGGAATTCAGGCCGTTTGGATAGTTTTGATGGCGATAGCACCTGAGCTAACATGTCCAGTAATTCTGTAATTATGTTTTGTATTGGGCGTTGTATGTACCTTCTGGCTGCACTTAGATTTGAACTACCTGTTGTACGGGGTTGAGCGACTGCCGTGGAAAGCTCGGATGGTAAGACTGATTGTTATTAGCTTACTGGTAATTCATTTGTATTGACTGGAGCCCTATCCCCTGTGTGGATGGTCCCTCAGCAGTGCTGGCCATAGTGAGCCACCTCCACATCCCCACGAGGACACGCCCAGCCAGCTCACACCCTGCCTCTCTGTATGTGCAGTGCACCAGTCGTTACAGAGCTGAGGACCACTAGCACCACAACCACCACCAGCACCACAACCACAACCAGAACCACCACCACAACCACCACCACCACCACCCCCACCGCCGCCGCCACCACCACCTCTGCCAGAGCACCTCGCCAGACACCTGCTGCTGCGCGGCCCACGACTCCTCAACCTGATGAGGCCACTGTCTCTCAAATGCGGTGAGTTCCCTCAGAGCGCGCGACGCACACACACACACACACACACACACACACACACACACACACACACACACACATTATATGGTAGATAAGATAGAAACACTGATAAGCAAAGTGTAAATGCTCAGTCTAGATTTAATGAGGGTCAGCAAAGTGAACTGGGAATAAAATCAAAATATACAATCAGAGGTGGTATCCCCACGACTAGATCATAGTATCATGGGAGAGAGGTTAGTTAAGAATAGGTTGGTAGGAAAAATAGTTATTGTCAACAGTTCAGTGTCTTATTCATCAAGACCAGCAAACCAATGCCAACAATAATTCAGACTGAGATTTTCACTCTGCAGCGGAGTGTGCGCTGATATGAAACTTCCTGGCAGATTAAAACTGTCTGCTGGACCGAGACTCGAACTCGAGACCTTTGCCTTTAGTGGGCAAGTGCTCTACCAACTGAGCTACCCGAGCACGAGTCAAGCCCCGTCCTCACAGCTTTACTTTTGCCAGTACCTCGGCTCCTACCCTCCAAACTTTACAGAAGCTCTCCTGCAAACCTTGCAGAACTAGCATTCCTGAAAGAAAGGATATTGCGGAGACATGGCTTAGCCACAGCCTGGAGGATGTTTCCAGAATGAGAGTCATGCTTGGGTAGCTCAGTTGGTAGAGCACTTGCCCGCGAAAGGCGAAGGTCCCGAGTTCGAGTCTCGGTCCGGCACACAGTTTTAATCTGCCAGGAAGTTTCAATAATTCAGACAATGTCATGCCCAGAAAATTTTGTGGTGGGGAGAGTATGAGTGCACTGAATGTGTAACACTGTCAGATGAGACAAATATCAATTACTTTAGATGTATTGTAATGGTCTAGTAGAGGTCAGACTCATACACAGACATTTATGAGACCATTTTTGGTGCTTGTCAGGAATGAGAGAGGAGAAAGAATCCAATAATTTGATATAAAGTTTCTGTTGGTAACAAGAAGTATACTCGGCAATTACCAAACTGAAGCAAACGCCAGCAGAGCCTCAGCTTGCCATGGTGTGGACCACATTGGTTGCCCCACTGAAGTCTGCTGTAACAGCCAGTCTCGGTAACCACAGACATGCAAAGGGGAAACTGTGCCTTCTGTTGACAATGTGTCTGTCTGTCTGAGCAGCAGATTTGCAGTGCCATGAGCTCCCAGAGTCCACAATTACATGCATTCCTATCTCTGTCTTTCCCTACAGTTTTTAACCTCAGCAACAACCTCTAGTTCCACAGCAGTTATTCCCTGATGCCTTCAAATATAACTTACTCTGCTGACCCTTGTACTTGTCACAGTTTTCCACATATCACACTATCCTCACCTATTCTGTAGAGATGTTCCATAGTTCTTCTGTTATGAGTTCACCTAGTTTAAACACCCTTCAATAGCACCGCATTTAGAATGCTCCAATTCCCCTCTTGTTTTTTCCATAATCCATGATTAATTTTTATGCAGTACTGTGCTCCAAGCATACATTCAGGTATGTCTAACACAAATTAAGGCCTATCTTGGATATTAGTAACTTTGTTTTGCGAGGAATCTCCTGTTTTTCCATGCTACATTACTCCTTATAACAACTATGCTTTGAACCTCAGTGTAAATTAGCATCACATGTACCAGAGTCCTAAAAGTGGTCTACTGTGTGGTCCTCAATTCTGTAAACTTTGCCACCAATGTTATTTCTGCCACACCCCAATACTTTCCCCTTTCTTACATTCATTAATCCTGATTTGGCACTCATTCAACTGTTCATTACATTCACCAACTCTGGTGATTGCCTGACTTTCAGTGAACACAGAAATATCACCAGTGAATTTTATCAATGAAATCCTTTTCACCTTCAGTTTTAATTAAATTGCTATAAGTTTCTTCAGTTCCACCAATGATTCTTCAGTGTTCATCTGAACATTTGTGGAGATTTCCTGCATCCTTATCTTTAACCATCTTTAATTCAGAATACCAATTCTTGTTGATTATTGTACATGTTCTATGTTACCTGCTGTTCCATATATCTTATATGTACCTTTTAAAAAAAATTTCATGCACTTTCACTGTTTCATGCTGTCAAATGTCATGTAAAGATCTGCAAATCCAATAAAGATCTCTTGATTTTTCTTGAACATCCCTTCCACTGTCCCTCGATCCTTTACTCCAAATTCAGTTTTCTCAAACAGATTGTCACCTTTGTCTTCCATTCTTCTGCATGTTGTTGTTATTTTTTCAATAAGTTCTATTCATGAGCTGTTTAGTTATGCACTTATAGGCGCTTGGTTGCTTCTGTAGTGCCTGGATGGTGTTTCTCTGGCAGTCTGTTGTTATGACTCCTGTCTTGTGGATTGCACAGACAAATGTGAATACTCACGTGATTGCCATTTATTATTGCATTGTCTAGAGCCTCAAAGAAGTTAAATTCCCATTCCATTCCTGTGTACTTCAGTATCCTATAATTTACACACTGAATTCTCATAACAATTCTCTTAAAATTTAGTTTACGAACTGGTCCGAGCACGGGGGTCACAACCCGGACCACACACCACTGTTAAGCACTTATGAAGGACTGGATCCCTTACTTCGATTGCACATAATTCATTAAGGTCAATCCAACACATTTATTTCAAATACATAAATGAAGTTACATTTGAATCTGTCTGACATTAAACAGGAATAGAAAAAAAAACAATTTCAAAATCAGCTGATTCAGTGCGTGAAGTGCGAGTTAAGCCAATAACCAGGTAAACTAAATTTGAATCTGTCTGGCATTAAACAGAAATAAAATACAATTTTTTTATATGTTTAAACTACATCATTAAGGAATTCCAAATCTTTCCCCTTTCTAGGCGGAGGCTGAGCCAGAAACACAGAATGCCCCAAAATCACAGTTTTGCTGTGAAATCTTACGGGACACCTGAAAGCAGTAACAGACAATGGGTCGGCGCCCACAAATAACATAGGCCAAGAGTCAGGCTGGGAGCACATCCCACGAGAACTTGTTAACACTATGCTCACCACAAACTGTACACATTCCGACCGAACATCTGCTTGTGGTGGCTCCCAGAAGGACGAAGCAACCAACAGCCCCACGCCGTGCTTCTCACACAGGCACCTCAATTTGTACAAACATATAGGCCAACACCAACTCCGCACTCCCCTCTCACTGTGAGGCTTGGCACAATTTATACGAAATGCCTTCCAGGCAACCAGTAATCGCCGCAGGAGTTTCACTATTCACAAACAGCCCCAGTGTAACAGACATCACACATGTGCTTACGCCCGAGCCACAACTCCGCCAGTCTCACCGGCCGCCCCAAACTGACTGCCTTTCGCCGTCCCGCGCGCCCCAGCCGAAAACGCAAAGATGCTCATGCCCGGGGCACACCAGAGATAAGCAGATTGCTGATGATCGACCAGCGATCTGGCTCAGTCATTATCATAACTGAATTGTGATCTGAGTGCACATCTGTTTCTGGATACACCTTACAATTCAATACCTGATTCCAGAGTGTGTGTCTGGTTGTGATGTACTCCAGCTGGAAATGTCTTTACCAGCTAAAGCTCTGCCTCCCTCCTTAAGAGCTGAAAATGCTGAGATACCGAAGCAACCGCACAAATGTCACAGAACACAGGGCATAGCCTTGCAGCAAGTCAGCCATCCACATGTGGTGGAATGGTGCAGGAGGGCTCCTCCAAAGGGAGTGCTTGTAACGGTAACACCGACCACCATAAATGGCAGTCAGTGATTACATTAAACCTCTCAGAGGAATTTTTGAGAAAGTTGTGACTGTGAGATAACCTAATGGGAACAGAACAAACAGACTGGGATTCATTTCCGAAACACCCCAGCCAGAGAAACACCATCCAGGCACTACAGAAGCAACCAAGCACCTATAAGTGCAATAGCTAAACAGCTCATGAATAGAACTTATTGAAAAAATAACAACACTAAAAATTTGAGTGAGGAACAGATGTTCTCCAGCTCAAAAGCAAGTCTTATTAATTAAATATTAGTTATGTATTAAAATTAGTCACCAGCCTAATTAGGAATTCTTGTCAAACAATGTAATAATGCAGAAGGCAGTGCTAAGGCTAACCTAACTTTCCTTGACACACACACAAAACTCTCTTTATATCTGTTCACATTACAACAGAGTAACGTAGCCTTGCAGATAAATGTAGTACTAATTTGGAAGTCAAACAAATGGCCAGTGAGATAGCAAACAGTAGCATATGCCTCACAACAACACGTACCTTGAATCAGGGCTTAATTTCGGTCAGAACACGTTCTGGCACCTCCCAGAAACTCCCTTTCTTCTAATTCTCTCTTTTTTCACTTTTTTACAGTACAGCACTGGAGATTTGAAATAGTATTAAATCAAAACGTAACTATATTTTTCCGCTGCACCAGAACAAGTGAACGTGACAATGGGTTGCCAATGTGATGTGATGGGCAGGAGGTACTGTGTTTGTGTGTGTGTGTGTGTGTGTAAGATAAGTGGAGTATCATTCCAAAGTTGTGTTGGTACATATCGCCTTTTGTTTACAACTGCCAACAACCTCAGCGATGTAGTAGCAAGGCAACGTCTCGTGTGTGTCAATGAGAAATAAATAATGTAAGCCATGTTTGAATGTGAATGTCTTTATAATTTGCTTTCATGAAATCATTTCATTCCATGTTGCAATTTATGTCACAGCTAAAAATCAAATGTGCGTATGGAACAAAAATGACTAAAAGTTGGCAGTCTTTCAAGCCGATATGTCCCTTTGTCCACGGCACTCTTGACCTTTGTATTTATCTGCCCCCACCCTTGTTATGACGTGGTTGACACTATACAGTAGAGAGGAGCTCCCACAGGGGGCAAATTTGAACTCCCAATGCAGAACGGTCATGTATATGTTTGACCCATAAGTCTGTCTGTCTGTCTGCCCCAACATAGTTCTCAAACGAAAGTTCCAATTTTAAAGCCGTTTTTTTACTTGACAGCTGGTTTAATCAGGACGGTTCTTAGATATATTTCTGAAAGTCTGTTCAGCCATTTAAATGTCATGAGCTATATGAAGTAAAAATGTTTTCCGCCATCATGCTCTCTTGAAATACATTACGTAGTCCATAAGAATTACATCACGTTATGTAGTGCCAAACTGTAGAGCTCAAAAAGATGTACCTAAATAAAAGATTAAGGTTGAAGAATAATGACGATTTTTGTCTTCTGATATTACCTGTTTCAGCACCCACAAAGCAGAAAAAGTGTGTGTGACTTAACTGTGGAAGACAAACATATGCTCTTGCTGACTTTTCGTGGTTCTTTTTGAGGTCTAAAATCATTAAAAAATCAAATGATTTTGCTCTAATAGTTTATGTAGCGTACTGTAAGAGAGTACGAAGGCGGCCCACTTTTTTGCGACTTGGTTTACAACTATAGCCACAGCTTATTTCTTGTGCTACCTAAAGTAGCGAAATATATACTAATAGATAGTAAATGAATATGTCTAAGTTAATGAAAGAAACATGTAAATCCCATAAGTGGTTCTCACGTTACAATCGCCTATCTGTATGTCTGTTTGTGAATTCAGTCTTTGTAGTCCACGATTCAGACAGGTCGTGTCTACGGCTTTTTCAATTTGAATCAGTTTACCTTGTTAGCCATCGCTGCCTGACAGAGAAGCCAACAGACAATCCAACAGGCACTTTAGGAATTAAAGTTCAACGATATTACTCAGTCACTCTATGTAGGTCAATCGCTTGCAGTTCAGTTGTTCTGCTCAGAACCGACAGCATTGTTTCGGTTTGTTCGTAGTGTTTATTTACACAGCGAGACTGTGATTGGACACAAGAGTTTAATAGTTACGTATTTCTCTACAAAAATTAGTGACTTCTTTAAATCTAAAAGACAAAAAGTTAGTGAGAGCAATGAAAACCACAGTTTAGATGTAGAATCCATGAAGTCAGCTGTGGCTGGAGAAGAAGATGCAAACAAAAAATCAGATAATCCTTCTCCTACGTCATTGTAGCAAAATGAAAATTTCTATAAGTTGGTGGAAATGGATACAGACAAAACATCTATAGACAGTATTGATAATTGTAATGATGATGAAAAGCCAGATTGTCGGTCTGTCGAACAATGTACAGATTATAAAGCTAAAAACCCATGGTTAATTATGAAAAAAAGGCCAAGTTTGTAGAAGTGTATCTACACTAGGTAAAGGAACAAGAAGTTGTTACTGAGCGTGTTTTTGGACACCTTATAAGCAAGCAAAGTTAAATAGACCGTTTTATGAGTTTGAGACAGAAATTGATCTCCAAATTAAAAATGGTTTGGATATGGGCCGAATACTATGTTCAAATGTTGCTTGATCTAATATAGTGATTCATATTTCTGACCAGATGACAACAGATCTAATAAATAATTTAATAAAAGGCGACTCCAAATTTTCACTTCTTTCACACAAAAAAGCTTTGACTGTATAGTTCAGAACATTGTTAAAAGGAATGGAAAACGCCATGACAATTTCTTTGACACTTTGGCATTTCTGCAGTGAACTTAATTATGACACCACTGAGATCTTCACTCTACATCAGCACTGTTTGTAGTTCATTACGCATCAGACTTCTGGGACCACCTGTAGCTAGATATGAAAATGGGTGTCTTGGATGGCGAAGGGATATCATTCTGCACTTGCTACACAGTCAAAAGCACGAAGTGATAGTGTGTAATGAGGATAATCCTGTATTATGGAAATGTTTTTCTTAATCCGTCTCCATTGATTGTGTTTGAAATAATTTCACAGTGCTTACTTTTTCTTCCTTTATTTGAGCCACTGAGTATGAACTTAGTTAAAACTATAAGTTCAGTTAATAATATGTCCTAAAAAGGTACTTTTTAACAATAAATACACAATGTATATTCTGTATAAACTGACTGGTCATATGCCACTGACTTTTGTCAGGATAACAGATGTTTGTCATTTTAAGTTAATACGCTATGTTGAAAGTGTAATAAAATTTAAAGGGAAATATTTAAACAAAGTTGTATACCCTTAGGTCAAAGATATATACCGCATGTTGACAGGACTTGTTATTTCGTGAGTGAAGGGAAATTAAATTCATATTTAAAACTACATAACTGTAATCTCAAAATTAATGCTCAGTACAATTTATTATTAATGTGATATTCTTGATTTGGAATCATTTGTAATTTTATCATAAATGAGTTAACAGATCAATACTCAATCCGACCGATTCAGTTTATTGGTCATTAGCGGTTTAATTGTTGAATGGCAAATCGAGCTAAAAATCTACTGAGATGTGGGATTCTTGAAGTTATGAACTGCTGCTTGAAACAGTATAACATCTTCGTGCAGCCCGCTGCAGTAAAATTGTTTAAATAATGGTTTAATGTACAAACCAATTTTTTTATATACACAGTATGTTCTTGGAAATGAAAAAGTAATTTTAACAGAGCTATAATGGAACTCTTGACATTTTTGTAAAATATTCACCAAAGATGGATGATTGTTATAAGTGCGACTTTGACTGGAATGGTAGACTTCACTGTGAAGCTGATTTTAATATAAGTGCATGTTTATTTTTGTAATAATTCTCTCTCAATGCCAAATGCGTTGATTGCTTTTCCTACAAGATGTATTCTACATGTCAAACGTTTTTTGGTCAGACTGCAGCATATGTGTTAACATTTATAATAACAGGTCCGTTTTGATTGTTTGTGGTTAAATAAATAAATATTCAGTTTGCAGCGGCTACTCATGAAATATGTTTCTCAGTTAAGACACTATGGGCTTATGGAAAAGAACAAATCTGTAATCTCTATGACGAGTTTATCATTTCCTGATTATTATAACATAAAGAACACTTGCCCACGAAAGGCAAAGGTCCCGAGTTTGAGTCTCAGTCCGGCACACAGCTTTAATCTGCCAGGAAGTTTCATATCAGCGCACACTCTGCTGCAGAGTGGCAATCTCATTCTGGGAACAATAGTGGTTTTTCAGTTCAATTTTTACATGTTGAGTGTCATGTTAATTAAATGGTAAAGACCTTTCTCTTTGGCTAGTAACATAGGAACTACTTAATTATTTTACAAGTGCAAAAGTTAAGTCATAGATATTTTTTAATCTATTAGCTACATTTTACATTCAGAAGGGAATTTATTTATTACCTGTATAAATAAAACTTGTGATTTCTTTTTCACTCACTATCATGAAAGTTTCAAATGACAAAATCAGACTGAAGAACATTACATATAGTCTTTCCCCATGGCAGTGTAACATGATGTGGGGAGGAGAGGAGGAAGATTACGGCAGCCTCAGGGTGAGGAAGGGGGAGGGGGGAATGTTTTAACTTTATCTTGCATTGTTACCAACTTGGGCATGACGCAACGATCAGCTGCTATGGTACAAAATGCTCACAGAATTAACGTTGCGTGAAGATGTGGGAAATCAAAATTGTACTAGACCCGATGGAGCAGGAATTTCTTAGTCATTAACTGCTAAATGCCTTGTTGATAAATACTGAACACACGTTCATAGAGCAGCTACAAAAAAACTGTTTGAATGTTGTGGCTGGCAGCATTTGAAAACGTGATGTCGTGAGTATGACTTGGTGCCAATACGTGTGAAGCAGAACTATGGAGCAAAGTGACACTGGTACGGCAGATGGTGGAACCTTGTGGTGTTATGTTTTTGATTATAAGATATTATGGTTTAAAAACCTGAATTTCAGAACTGTATTTAAGAAAGAATTTCTCATTGTAAGTCGTATCACAAGTCTCTCTCCGTGGCCAGTGGGGGGAGTGGTAGAAGGGGGTGCCTTATGGCACCTAAAAATTTAAAAATTAAGCCCTGCCTTGAATGAACTAGATGCAGCAGTTAATAGAACCCGTCACCAACACATGATACTAATAGCAATACTGAACAGGGCAGAGCATGAAGTGATTGATTTAAATCAGGAGGTCTATTATTATCATATCATATAACGTCATTGCTAGTACACGGTCTCTATACCTTTACGTTACCCAGCTTGCATTAAAGTAGCTAATGCAGTAAATATTTCTTTATTGAGCCCAGTTTGAAGCAATTAAACAGAATGCAAATCTAACTACATTGGCTGTGGAGGGACCTTTGCTTTGCTTCATTAACTAACTAGTTTAGTACATGAGGGCCACAAAGTTTCATGGTTTGAACAGCCATGCTCATTAACAAATCTTCACAAGTGTATATGGAAAATGGTGAGTATTCTCATCAATAATTATTCATTAAGTGAAGCACAACAAACTATAACTCTTCAAATAACAAATGTGCTTTGAAAACTAGTCTTTTAACCTTCTCAAAATATAGTTGGCTGGGCAAATGCCAACACCATTAAATTCAAGTTCAAACACCTTCTCATGGAATGAACAGTAATAAAACTTTGTAATTCTGATCAAAGTGCATAAATGCAACAATTAATAATCTGTTTCACTTCTAATCAGTATTATTATTCTTTTAACTAACAACTTTACTATTTTTGGACAGCTTTTAAGTAAGACAAAGAATTTAAGAAAAGTAATGCAGATCGATTTAAAAATGCACTGGAAGTGGTGTATTTCTCAAATTATTAAACTGAACTTGAAACACAATAACTACACACATTGGAAAGCAATCACAACTATTTTTACGGCTGCTTAATAGTCTTTTCATAATAAATTAGCACACTCGGAATTAAATTCACTAGGATAGGATTCTCAAGGTTTGTGATTTGGGATAATCACAGGTGTAATATAGAGCTTTTAGCAACAGCACGATTGTTATTAAAATCAACCAAATTTCACAAATACCTAGTTCATTTACAGTGCCAAATATAAACAATTTGGTGGAAGACTGGTGGCACTGGTGGCGTGATTCGCAGTGGCTGTTAACATGGCAGCGATGTAGTCATGGCAGTACTGTTGGCCTTGCCCTGCTATAGATCTTCTGAATTACATTTTTGCAGGGCCGAAAACCATGCCATGATAATGGTATCACCAAATGCAGCATCTGAGGTCCGTAAATAACGCTTTTGGCTCCTCTGCCTCAAAACTGCAAGAACATGAGCCACAATGTTCCGCTACTGCTAGCGAGATATTAACCACAGCAGTGTTCAGGCGAGACTCCTTAGCCGTCGCAAGGGACGAGTTGCCGCTTGCGTGAACGACACCTTTTCCATTCCGCCAGGCTACTTCTGTAGCTGCATGGATTCCCCACATTTTTTACATTCAACCCTGTATTCCCTGACTATGGACCAAGTAATTTACAGTACATTATATAATAATCATTCCAGTAGTTATTTACATTAACAAGCTTAATTTAAACTTTGTTCCAAAAGTTCACATAACTGAAATATGTATATATTATCAAAGTATTTCCACGACAGATAAAACACTCTACATATGTCAGATACAGCACTCTACATAAGCAACTCTACAAATAGAAATATCAATACAAAGTAGGTCAAAAATGGATGTTACATATGCCCCATGGTTCACTGAAGATTCTTGCTAGGCAAACATCAATAACACCTTAAAGGTACCAAGCAGTCCCACCTTAAAGGTACCAAGCAGTCGAAAATAGTAAACACTTCATCCAGAGTTGAGCATGAAAAGAATACATTACAAAACACATTAAAACACTATACGCTCATACACTTCATTACCAAAACAAGACATAAGCAACATTATTCAATTATGTACACCTGTCATAACTGACTCATTTTGTGAAACAGTAAGTTGAGTAGTAAGCAAACTTTATATGTATTGCCAAGAATATTGAGTAGCATTTTGTAAGCATTCAAGAAATGTAGGTATACACATAAAAGTATACCCCCTACAAATATCGCAAGCAATTTGACATTGTACATGCAACACATCCTATAGCATGATTTTGAATTTACAAGGGAGGAAACTATCAATGCTGATTCTAATAATAGTAGTTCATTCTTTGATATTTACATAAACAAACATATTTAAACTGAACCTACTGTTCTTTTCTTACTGCCTTTATTTGAAACACAGTCCCTCTTTGAAAACTGTAGCAAAACACATACAACACTAACAGATATGAAAATAAAATAATTTTGCTACCTGCAACAGCATCTTGCACTGCATTTGACAACATTAACAAATTACATATCACATTAATCAATTGGCTGCCCATTTTGGGTTTTGGCAGTCTATTACAGACAGTTTTTATCCCCACTTTGGAAAGTCTTCTATGCTGCCCATTCTGTATTTAAGGCATTCCACATTTCTTTTCAATTTAACATCATTTGCTTGTAGCCCTTTCAGTACAGGGTTTCACATATTTTACAACAGGTTTTAGAATCAGAAACTTCTAAGATAGTAACAGCAATTTTGCATAGGTAACAACATTTTTATAAGAACATAAATTACAGTTAAATACAGTATGGTAGCTTCATAAGATAGATACATTATTTTATCTACAGCATAATATACATTTTTAGTCTGATATGATTTCTTCATTTATTCATTCCTAGGTACATACAGTTTGAGATCCACTACATTATGGACATCAAGGAACTTCTTCGACTCTGGGTAGATTAAATAGTTGGCATTGTTGTGAGGTGTGTCTTGTACTGTGAATGGCCCATTATATATACATAAATTTAGAAATTTCGTGGTTAAGGGGCTCCGGAAAGGCTCAAAATCATGAAAAGTTCAATTTTTACTTTTTTCGTTTTCTGAATCTGCAGACTATTACCTTTTAATAGATATATAATTTATTCAATTCCGAAGACTACAACTATTTTTAAATTTTTTTTGAAATGTGTTCTACGTGGGCGTGACCCACTGTGGCGCTGTTAAACTGCTGTCAAATGGTGTTATTATTAACGTCCGTGTTCATCAGGTACATTTTAGTGATGTGAGATAAAGTATGTGTTGTGGCTAACCTGTGATGGTTCAATATATATCGCTGGTGTGATTGTCGATTGTTTCATGTTTATTTACTCTGTCGTTATCTCGAAAATATTCGTAATTAATTCTGTTTCTTGAGTCTTTTTTTTGTTGAAGAATAGTAATGAGTAAAAGTAAAGTTATTAGAAATCCTCTGAAGGCTTTTAAGAGAAGGAGAAATGTTGGAAAGCCAAAGGTATGTGTTATTACTGTAAACAATAAAGACGATAACCAAGTGAGTGAACCTAACCTCTCAAGTACACCTGCCCATAGCAGTCAAAGTGGGAAAGAAAATACTTCACAGAAGAAGCTTGGTTCAAAGAGTGAAAACTATGAATGTTTTATGGGCGAATCGGATGTGAATGAAATATTTGATATGTCGGTTCTCAAAGGAATTTTTTCAAACTGTGTAAGATGTATTCATTGTAGTGAAGTTGGTCTGGACTCCATAATAAAGCACATAGGACTTGCTAGTGAAATACAACTGAAATGTGATAGGTGTTCATACATGACCACCTTTTGGAACAGTGTTGCAGTAACTGCAACTCAAGAAAATGGTAGCAAAATCTACGAACACATTAGATTTGTTTATTCCTTGTGTTCAGTTGGTAAGGGTGCTACTGCAGGTGCAATTTTCTGTGGCATCATGAATCTTCCAAATCCCCCAACCAAGTTTACAACCTATAATAAATTAATAGGGTCTAAAGTAGAAGATGTCTATATAGAATCTATGAAGAACGCTGTGGAAGAGGCAGTAATGGAAAATAATGGTAACAGAGATTTGACTGCAGCGTTCGATGGTACCTGGCATAAACGGGGACACACATCTCTTCATGGTGTAGTATCTGCCACCAGTATGTATACAGGGAAAGTTTTAGATGTAGCAGTAATATCAAAGTATTGTAGATGTCCACAAAAATATAAAGGTACACATGAAAATAATTGCAAAGCTAACTATAGTGGCAGTAGTGGAGGAATGGAAGTGGCTGGTGTTGCCAGTATATTCCAGCGTTCTGAGGCGTGTGATAAAGTGTGATATGTTAATTACCTTGGTGACGGTGATTCTAAAAGTTTCAAACATGTTCAAGGACTGAAGCCCTATGGTGATGAAGTTGTAGTGCAGAAATTTGAGTGTATTGGACACGTACAGAAGTGAATGGGAACAAGACTTCGGCGACTGAAAGCTTCGTACAAAAAACAAAAACTCAGTGATGGTAAAGGGTTGGATGGGAAGGGAAGGTTAACTGACAGTGTAATTGACAAAATTCAGAACTATTATGGAATGGCTATTAGGCAAAATACAGTGTCGATGAAATGAAGAAGGCTGTTTGGGCTCTTTTTTTTTCATACTTCTTCAACTGATGAAAATCCCCAACATAGCTTGTGTCCCAAAGAAGAAGACAGTTGGTGTAAATACTGTATAACAAAGGATTGCTAACTGGTGAAGTGTACACTTGTAAGCATAGTCTGCCTCATGCTATAATGGAGGTGATAAAACCTATTTTCAGAGACTTAGCAGCACCTGAACTGTTGAAAAAGTGTATTCACGGAAAAACTCAAAACCCCAATGAAAGTGTAAATAGTGTTATATGGTCGAGAATCCCCAAGACTGTATTTGTTGGAATAGAAACACTTCACTTTGGTGTGTATGATGCTGTTGCAATTTTCAATGATGGCAACATTGTAAGGTGCAAGGTATTTAGAAATATGGGAATGAAGATAGGTTCTAACATGGTATGAGCGATGCTTGCTTTAGACAAGGAACGCCTTCGGGCTGCAGAGAGGGCTGTAAAGAGTCTAGAAATACAAGCAAGAGTAAACAGGAGGAGGAACAAGAGGAAGCTGGAGGAGGAGTTTGCAGAGGATGAAGATAATCCATCCTATGGACCTGGAATGCACTAAAAAGTTAATCCAATCTTTGTGGCTCGATTCCCAAAACTTTTATTTTCTCATACTAATTACATGTTTTCTAAGGATCTTCCAAACATATTTGTTTCAAACTTTCAGTAAATGTTACACAGTACCTTCTGCATAATTTAACACAGCCTTTTTCCAAAAAAACTGTATATTTTTGAATATACAAATAAAAAATTGCAAAAAAAATGTTGTGAATTTTCATTACAATTGAAGAAAAATCATCTTTAATAACTGAACTAAAATTTTGTAAAATCCCTGTGTTAAGTTGTAGCCCATATTCCAATAAATAATCTGTAAAAAGTTCAACTTCCTACCTCAAATACTTTGTGACGAAAGATGTAATTTATAAGTGTTATTTTAACATTGCAAGTATAGGGCGTTACGGAGCCCCTTAAGTTCACTTGATTATTCATGGGTCTTCAGAAGAACATAGTCTCCAATTTTGAACATGGCAAACTTCAGGTTGCTATTGTGCATTTTAGATCTTGTTTTGGCTTTGTTTTTTCTTTTATCAATTCTTTCTTCTGGGCTAATCCCAAATCTGTAAACGGTGGGAACTCTAGTTTTTCCTCATTTAAACATTTGCTCTTGGTACTGAGCAGAATTTCCCCAAGTGTGAACTCAGTAAACCCATGAGGCAAGGTCTTCATTAATGTATTTAGTTTCTACACCATTCTGCTCCATTCCATCTTTCCAGGTTTTGAAATTAAATTGGGGCCATTATTGGGCAGTACTGCACTGGGTTTTCCAATGGTTCTCAAATACTGAATCATCCTATCAAATGCTGACATTGCTGTCACCTTTTTCAGGAGATACAATTTTATAAATTTAGAAAATACTTCCGAAATCACTAAAATACATTTACAATTACCAGAAGTTGTGGGGAGGGGTCCATACAGGTCCACAGACAGTATATCCATGGTATCTTTAGGTAACGTGTTCTGCATTGGGCCTTGATTAGTTCTATTGGTTACCTTAGCTATCTGGCAGATGTCACAAGACCTAATACGTTCAGTTACCTTTCGACTCGTACTGTTGGCAATCACTATAACACTAGCCAATTTATCTAGACAGTCCTTTGGCCCAATGCTAGTGAAAATAATCTGACATCTGTATCAAATTGGGTAGGCCAACACACCATCCATTCTTCAGTAATGAAGCCTTTCCTCTTATACAAGATACTTTTAAAAATCAAAATTTACTTATACAGATTTCCAATTTGGTTGCTCATTTTGATGATATCGCATGGTTTTGCAAATCTGTTCAAATTCATTTTTTCCTGATCTTCTTCATGTAATTAATTTGGAAAGTTCCATCACCATTGCATTCCTTGGGTACTTCATCAGTACCATTGGGACAATTCATTGCCACATAATTTTTTGTACCCTTTACATAGCAGATTTCATAATTAAATTGTCGCAGGTATAAAGCCCATTGGGTGAGCCTGCCATTTAGAAGGCAACAACCTTTAAGGAATGTTTGAGCTTTGTGGTCAATGTGTGATGATCGTAAAACCCCACCAATCTATAAATTTCTTTAGGTCCCATAATATGGCCAAGGCTACCTCCTCTGATATGGTATGGTTCCTTTTGTTTCCTGTCAATGCCCTGCTGGCAAAAGCTATAGTTCTATGTGCTAAATTTCCTGTACTATTTATCTCCTGGAAAATTTCAATACCAATCCCATAGGTGCTACTGTCAGTATTCATATTGAAAGTCTCTGACAGTACTGGGTGATGTAAAACATTATAATGTCAAAGTTTAATCTTTAAAGATTCACAATCCTGCCGACTCTCATCTGTCCAAACAAAAGCACTAAATCTTTTTATAGATTGTTCAAGTGTGGATTGTTGAAGGGTTTCCCCTTAACAAATATTGTGTAAAATCCACACCAACCTAAAAAGGCTTACAACTGTTTCCTATTTTTTGGTGGGGGAAATTTTTCTAAGGCACGTAGCTTTCTCCAGGTCCTTATTAATGCCGGTAGTAGTAATTATATGGCTCAAGAATTTAATTTCTAATTTTACAAGTTCACATTTCAATAATTTTAAAGTGATGCCTCCTGCTTGAAGAGCAACAGTTTGGAGCTTTTTTTGCCAGTTTTCATTGGAGATAAATAAATCATCTACATAAATAGTTAACCTGAAACTCAACTCCGCTCCTAACACAAAGTCCAGAGCTCTAATAAACACGGCCAGAGAGGTATTCAGTCCAAATGGAACTACTTTGTATTGATAACATTTCCCGGTAAACAGGATTGCTTTATATTCATTCGATTCTAGACTTAATGGGATTTGCCAGTACCCAGTAGTCATGTTGAAGCTGGTTAAACACCTCATTATGAAATTTTTGCAACATTTTGTCCACATTTTCAGGCCTGTCCTCCTCCTCTTTTTACTTTGTTCAGAGTTTGTGCATCAATGGCAACATGTACTCCTCCACCCTTGTTTACAATGATAAGTGGACTGATATATTCGCTGTTACTGTGTTCCATCACTCCTCATTCCATAATCTTATCTGTTTCATTCTGTACGGCCTGTTTTTTTAGAAAAAGGTACCGAATACGGTTCCACAAAGAAAGGACCATGATCCAGAGTAGCAATACAGTATCCAAAATTGTGAGCCAGTCCGGGTTAGCCGAAAATGATCGACTGTTGCTTTCTAAGATAGTAATAAATTCTGCTTTCTCAGGGCCGGCCAGAAATTCTACACGCGTGCGGTGCTCCTGCACATGTGCAACTTCCGGGTCACAGCGTGCATGCCGCAGCCACCAGCGTTCATGTACTGCATGTTTCTATGCACAGATGTCGCTTTGTGCACTTGCTGGGGTACTCTGTACCAGCACATTCTAGTGCTCTTTCCACAGCTTGCAAGCCAACCATGGGAAGGTATTTTGCGTATTAAAACATTTAAAATACTGTCACAGTCTACTCATTGAGACGTCTACTTTTACGTTACCAGTTTAACCTAGTAAGACAAGTAATACAGTTAACAACCGTGCGTTTTTATTAAGGCAGCTTGACTGACGGCACGCAAATACGCGTAATGTTTTTGATCTAGTACTTAAGAAAGAGAGCAATTAGCGACTTACAGCGAACCTTATTCATGATTTCAAATAACATTAAACTAATGCAAGGTTTCCTATAACTAATTCTTGGTGCCCTCTGTTACACCCACATAATTTCTGTCTCATTGACCTCTGAACAGAATGATAACTGCAGACCTCTTGATAACCTGCTATTTCAATACTATCAGTTCCGTCTAAAATCTGCATAATAACAGACAATTAGATGAAGGTTATTGTTTATCGACGTCAGCTGAGCGTAGCCCTTCACACATTAAAAAAAACCCTAAATGTAAGTATACATTGGAACAATCGGTTTAATGAGCAATTTTCCTGATAATAATGTACCATGGAGCAGAATGATGCAATAATGCACAGTTAGTAAACAATAATTTTTAATTATGAAAGGAATAAATCCAAACACGTTTATCACTGGTTATGAGGAATGATATAGTTAATATTGGGCATAAAATATCAGCTCATTGACGAACGCAAGCAGTTGTGTAGATTTTCATCACTTATGCTTGACAGAAGCCTTGATTTATTCATTTTCATCACCCAGAAAAACCTTTCACAAACATATGTCAACCCAAACATGGACATAAGTATCACAGCATCTTTGTGGAGGCGTGGAAATTCTTGTTGTGAAAAATTTTTGTAGAATTCTTTTGAACTTCCCACTGCAAAGAACTTGTCCTTCAGTCTTGTATTGCACTGTAGGTCGATCAGTTCGATCTGTAGAACATTCGAAGCATCTTCAACTGACGACGAGAACGGTTGAGCAAAGAGGCGAATGGCAGGAGACAAACTCGTATCATCTGCAAATTGTGCTCGAAATTGTTCCTTAATTTTTACAATTATTGATACGTATTCTTGAAATCTAGCACTTTCATGGACCAGTCCAAGAGTCGGGAAATGTGCAGTGTTTTCTGTCATTAGCTGGCCCTCCCAAAGCGCAAGCTTCCTTTCAAAGGCATTTGCTTTTTCCAACATGTCAGAAATTAAATTATCTTCACCTTGCAAACTGACGTTCAGGCTGTTCATGTGAGACGTAATGTCCACAAGAAATGCAAGGTCTGATATCCAACAAGGGTCTTCCAACATAGGTTCACTTTTTCCCTTCTCATGTAAGAATGTTACTATGACCAAACGTAAATCAAAAAATATTTTCAGCATTTTACCTCAACTGATCCAGCGTACTTCAGTATAGTAAGCTATGTCGCCGTACTCCGCTCCTAATTCCTCCAAGAACCGCCGAAACTGGCGATGCTTATGCCCATGTGTCTTCAGGTAGTTTATAGTATGCTCAGTAATTTGCATGACGTTTGCTAAGGTTACTGATTTTGCACAAAGCGCCTCTCGATGCAGAATGCAGTGAATTCCATACGTCCCATTTGTGCGCCCTAGCTTTTGGCACATCCGTGCTATGAGTCCTCTCCGATGGCCTTGCATTGATGGTGCTCCATCTGTAGTCACTGAGACTAACAGATTCCAATCCATACCGACACCATCAATCACTTGCTCGACAGCTTGAAGTAAGTCCGCACCTGTAGTAGTCCCTTTCAAAGGTACTGAGTCCAAAACGTCCTCTGTTACACAAAGTGCGTTATCGACAGCTAGTATGTATATCAAAACTTGGGCTGTATCTGTAAGATCTGTTGCTTCATCGAGTATAACAGAGAAAGCAACAGATTCTTTGGCTTATTTATTAGCTGCCTGTGCACATTTCCAGCCATAGCACTGATACGTCTTTGTCACTGTTCGTTTGGATAGACTGATTTCTTGAACCCTGCTGACGTTCGTGGGACACACAAGTTCTGCTGCATCATTGAGACACCCTTTCACAAACTCCCCTTCGTAAAAGGGTTTCCCAGATTGTGCAATTCTTCATGCGATTTTAAAACTTGCTTGCAGTGAAGATTTAGTGTGGTTGTCATTCTGGAAAATTGAAAACAGTACATTGTACAGCATACAGTAAAATAGACATAAATGTAACACAAGAAACTAAGAAGTATCAGTTACTCTGACGTACTGTAAATTCGAGTTTGTGTCTCATCCATTTTCTTAAGGACATTTAATTTTGCTTGCCGTACTTCACTGTTGAGTACACTACACTCGTCTTTGTGATATGTATTGTAGTGTCTTTCAATTGAAAACTTACGTTGGCTGCCTATTATTCGGTGACACAGCAAACACTGAGTTTTCACCAGTGGCTACAAAAAAGAATTGCAGTACCCAGTCATTTTTAAACAACTGACAACATAGATCTACATCTACATACATACTCCGCCATCCACCATACGGTGCGTGGCGGAGGGTATCTCGTACCACAACTAGCATCTTCTCTCCCTGTTCCACTCCCAAACAGAACGAGGGAAAAATGACTGCCTATATGCCTCTGTACGATCCCTAATCACTCTTATCTTATCTTTGTGGTCTTTCCTCGAAATATAAGTTGGCGGCAGTAAAATTGTACTGTAGTCAGCCTCAAATGCTGGTTCTCTAAATTTCCTCAGTAGCGATTCACGAAAAGAATGCCCCCTTTCCTCTAGAGACGCCCTGAGACTCCCACCCGAGTTCCTGAAACATTTCAGTAACACTCGCGTGATGATCAAACCTATCAGTAACAAATCTAGCAGTGTGCCTCTGAATTGCTTCTATGTCCTCCCTCAATCCGACCTGATAGGGATCCCAAATGCTCGAGCAGTACTCAAGAATAGGTCGCACCAGCGTTCTATAAGTGGTCTCCTTTACAGATGAACCACATCTTCCCAAATTTCTACCAATCAACCAAAGATGACCATCCGCGGACCTACCACATTTCCCTGGGGCACTCCAGATGATACCCTCACCTCCAATGAACACTCACCATCGAGGGCAATGTACTGGGTTCTATTATTTAAGAAGTCTTCGAGCTACTCACATACTTGGGAACCAATCCCATATCATCATACCTTAGTTAGGAGTCTGCAGTGGGGCACCGAGACAAACGCTTTCCCAAAGTCAAGGAATATGGCATCCGTCTGATACCCTTCATCCATGGTTCGCAAGATTTCATGTGAAAAAAGCGCAAGTTGCGTTTTTCAGGAGCAGTGCTGATTCATGGACAGCAACTTCTCTGTCTCTAGGAAATTCATTATATTCGAACTGAGAATATATTCAAGAATCTTGCAATAAACCGACGTTAAGGATATTGGTCTGCAATTTTGAGGATCTGTCCTTCTACCCTTCTTATATACAGGCGACACCTGCGCGTTTTTTGCAATCGCTCGGCACTTTACGTTGAGCAAGAGATTTGCGATAAATGCAAACTAAGTAAGGAGCCAGTGCAGTAGAGTACTCTCTGTAAAACCTAATTGGAATCCCATCAGGACCTGGCAATTTATTTATTTTCAACCCATTCAGCTGCTTCACAACCCCAGGGATGTCTATCACTATGTCCTCCATACGGGAATCTGTACGAGATTCAAACGGCGGTATGTTTGTACGATCCTCTTGCGTGAAAGATTTCTCAAATGCTAAATTTAAAATTTCAGCTTTCGTTTTGCTGTCTTCGGTTGTCAGGCCAGACTGATCAGTGAGTAACTGGATGGAAGCCTTCGACACGCTTACCGATTTTACGTAAGACCAGAATTTCCTTGGGTTTTTAGCTAGATCTTTTGCTAAGGTATGACGGTGGTAGTGGTTGAATGCTTCGCGCACCAACCTTTTTACAGCAGCACGAATCTCTACTAACTTTTTCCTGTCCTCATTCTCCCGATCTTTCTTGTACCGCGAGTGTAACTGCCTTTGCTTCCTGAGCATTCTCCAAATTGCGCTGTTAAACCTCGGTGGGTCTTTTCCGTCCGTAACCAACATTTTCGGCACATACTTGTCCAATGCGTGATTTACAATGTGTTTAAAATTTGCCCGTAATACTTCCACATCCATCGTACCGGAAGTCAATGAAGTCAGTTCATTTACGAAGTGGGATGCTAACAACTGCTTATCTGCTCTTTCTAGTAAGAATACTGTGCTAGCCTTCTTGACCGACTTTTTAACTTTCGTAACCATAGTCGTAATGACAACATCATGATCACTAATCCCTGTCTCAACAATGACACCGTCGATGAGGTCTGGTCTGTTCGTGGCTACCAGATCTAAAATATTTCCATTACGCGTTGGCTGTCGATTTAGCTGCTGAACACAGTTTTCGGATAATGTGTTCAAAAGTAATTCACACGACGGCTTGTCTGTACCACCTGTAATGAATCCATAGAGATCCCAGTCTATACTAGGTAGGTTGAAGTCGTCTCGACTAATATAGCATGATCCGGGTACTTCTGCAATACAGAATGTAGACTCCCTTTGAATGATTCTAGAACTGTCACGGTGGAACCTGGTGGCCGGTAATAACACCCCACAATTATTTCCCATAGCCCTGTTAAACGTGTCCAGATAACTTCACAATTACACTCTACTTCGACCTCAGTAGACACAACTGTCAACTGCAATGAAGACACCACCTCCTACGGTGTCTAATCTGTCTTTCCGATACACGTTCCAACCCTCACTAAATATTATGACATGTCCACATTTCGCTGCTCAACGTCTATGCGTGACTAGAAGTCAGTGTGGATAGGTGTTGGTTTCGAATGCCAATTACACAAAACACTTTTGTCTCCTGGTTTCAGTTTGTCATCTCATTGCTGGTTAAAAATGACGATTTCTGACGTTTCATTGTGCTTAGTTAACCATCCGATCAAGTGCTGCGTTCGAATATCCGGGAAACACAAAACTTTATGGCAAATCATTTCGAGTTTGAACTTGCATACTCTTCGTTACTTGTGACTGAAACCATACTTGACATATTTCTTCTTTACTTGTTAGATTGCATTCCCGGATAATAGTGCAGTGAGAAAACTTTCGTCGTGTCATTTAAAGGAGGATGCTGCTTTCTGAGGTTTCATTTATTACAATAAGTTTGAATATGCAAGCGTAATGGCTGTGTAATGTCCAATAACATGTTTTCTGGTATTTGCATTATCGAAGTGTCAGTTTGCATGTAAACTGATGGTCGCACAGAGCAGTTGTCTCTTGTGGCCTCATGCAGTGAACATTTTGTACAGGCAAAGACTGTACCGAAAACAGAGCAGAGGAACAATGTTACGAGGACTGATTACAAATCAGGCGAAACACAATTCAGATCGTTCCGTAAAGTTGGTCCGTTCTTTTAAACCCGAGGACCGAACCACTGAATTTATGCGGCTGCACGCCATAAACTTTATGGAACAGTCCTTACGCCGCAAAAACATTAAGATGGACGACAACTGAGATCGTTCAGATGATTTTGAGCATGATAGTACTTGTTAAATACATGTGCGTATGCTATGAGGCCATAAAATGTCACACACACACACAGTTTTTTTATGGGGGTGGTGTTGCCAAGTTGGTGTTTATCTCTCACATGTTTTGAATAAATTGTTGTCTATGTGTCAGAAAGTTTCAGTGTTTGGTGAGGCTGAATGAAGAAAACTGCCGGTAACTGCAGTGAAATTTTTTTGCCTGCATAGCAGGAAAGTGTCTGTTTGAAAACCAGGAGATGGGATTCTTCTTGTGTGTGACCTCTGGCAGTGAAGCTGCAGACAGAGACCAGTATTAGCTGCAAGAAGCCTGTTTTGTAGTGGAGGTGAGCGACTGGTTAGGTGTTGCGTGCCGAGAGCAAAGGAGCTGACTTGCAGGAATGAGTGTGTCAAAATGTGACAATGTAATTCTTTCAGAGGTTGTATAATGCTATTTGTAATGGACGATGAATGAAGATTTTCTTATGAGGGGGATAGAACAGATGTACTGCAATTTAATACATACACACAATTGTGCACTGTTTTGTACTTTGGGAGGGGGAATACGGTAGGTTTGTTTCAGGACAGATTTGTATTCGCAACAGTTGTTTCCTCGTGTGGGTGTTTTCCTCATTCTGTGTGCTGTGTGTTTGCAGCAGAGAGTGGCAGTTTGTGTGTTTTGTGCAGGAGCCCCTCTGCAGAGGAGAGGGGCAGGAGGCTGGTCCAGGCAGCTCAGCAGGGGGCAGTGGGGGAGCTGAGGGTGCTGATCGCCGCAGGGGCCCACGTGGCGGCGAGGGGCGGGGGTGGGCAGACCGCCCTGCACTGGGCAGCGCGCAGGGGAGGCGTCGAGGCGGCGAGGCTGCTGGTGGGGGCGGGGGCGGCGGTGGACGCCAGGGATGATGACGGGTGGACGCCGCTGCATTACGCGGCACTCAGTGGCCACGCAGAAGTGGCGGCTGCGCTGCTCGACGCGGGGGCCGGCAGGGGGGCCACAACTCGTGGTGGGGAGACAGCGCTGGACATCGCCAGGCGGTGCAACCGGAGGCGGCTGGTGGAGATGCTGTCATGAGGCAGCCCGTCCAGCGAACTCTGTGCAAAAAAAACAGGAACTGAAACAATTTGTACGAGAGCGATATTCATAATTTTTAAATAAAGATCGAAAAAACTCAATCCAATTGTGACTCACTAATTTCAGCCCTCCTCGAGTAACATACAGCACACAAATACTCTAAGCAATGCTGTAGCAAAACTGAGACAACGCCAGATAAAAGTAAAATAATTCATATAACAATGGACAATCCTTCTCTCAAGAAAAATCTCACGAGTACACTTCCAGACTAAACTTGGCAAAAGTTAACAGTTCATTGTGAACAAACACAACTGCTCTATAATATCTGATCACTGAAAAGTATTTCACAGCAGTCTGCAAGGTGCTGCATCAGACTATTCTAATCTGCAACATACCGAGATTAATGCTACATCAGTTCTATCACCAGAATTTTCGCTCCTGATATCAGACTCAATTTACTTCTCCATATTCAGCAAACATTCTACTCTACCGTACCTGTTGTGTTTAATAACAATGAGATATTAGTAGCAGTATTCACACTACATAATGCGACTATCATCTGGAACCATACAGTCAGTCCACATTTAACTAAACACAATCAGACCACAACATGACACACATACAAAATGTGAAGGAAATCCTCCTGGTACTGTTGTCTGTACTTGACGTAAAAGATTGCAACGAGCAAAGTAATTCTAGTTGTATTCGAGACAGAACACTGAGCCCGAGTTTCAGCACACGAAAGCAATTTCGCAACGACGCACACGAGTCTCGACACTCATCGGTCACAACGGCAAAGCTGAGACGGTAACGCAAGTCGTGGAGCTACAGGTAATAAAATTACTCTTACTTTGACTCGTACATCGAGTAAATAAGTGCAGTGGAGAGTGTACGCCTGTCAACTCAGCTGCTGTCGCCTCACTCCACTCCCTGCGGCCGCAGCTGACGCAGCTCGCCGCTCCCCGCCACTCCGTGGCTCCTGCCACAACTGTCAGCCGCCTCTCTGCGTGTGAGGCGCCAGCAGGCAAACGGCAGAACAGTCCGTGAGGACGTCAGTCAAAACTTCACTCACAAAGAGTACTGACAAGGCGCAGAAGAAATGCCCAGACACAACATTGCCTTCACGAATCTTTTCAACAGTAAAACTTCTTCTCCGAGACCGTCGTTGTTAACGTCTACACTGTAGGAAGATTCGTCGTTTCCCACAAGCTCTTGGACCGGAGAATCGTTTTCGCTTACGTAGTTCCACAGGAAACTGAATGTCTCCGTGTTGTGTGTGGCTGCACGCGGTACAGTCAAGTTCCCTACAGCTGTGTAATAACGTCGCAAACATTTAGCTGAAAACTGTTCCTCGAGCTATGGTTTAAATCGTCCCCTGCTGCTTCATCAACAAAGCGTTTTCTTCTGCCTTGCCGTTTCTCTCCGTTATCATCAATCATTACATTCAGTTCAGGTGACATTCCAATATTTTCTGCTACTTCGCAACTTCCTGCGTAAATAGTATCCCATCATTTCTCAGCTGATTTAATTCTTCTGCGAGACTCTTATTACTACTACTTGAAACATACGTTTCTCCGGTTTGAAGTACAACTTTACGTATGTTTATTGTAGCCAATAATTTCAAATACTTCTGAATGCTCCTTAGTTCAATATGTTGCTCCCGCAGTCCAGGTTATTAGCAAGTTCAACCGCCCATTGTAATCCTGGGAATTTCTCGGCAAATGGATGCGTGGCACCTACCCACACAGACCCTCTCGTTGCCGATATTTTGTTTTTAAAACTTTCCGTAGCAGCCACTTCCATTTTAAATGAGTTTCTTAGAAACAGCAGTTGTACTGGAGACAGAGGAGAAACGTCATCGGGAAGTATCGCAGTTAACTCGAGTGCTTCTTTTTGTCACGTCTTCCCCACATGTGGCACATGTACGCTGAAGTTTCGTTGCTCTGTGTGCGACTATGACTTCCATATCAGGCACAATCTTACACGCCTCCGCCGTGATATTAAACGCTCTTTATGGAGGTAACAGAGAGTCATGTTATGCATCTCGCCGTAAGTTCGGCACGCGCTTGACGCCCTCCACCTGGTGTTGCCTGCTACTGCGGCTCACTGGAACGGCACAGCACGCCACAGCAGAGGGGAAACAGCCCAGAACTCCGTCCCCTTTCCTCGCATCGTCAAACACGCTGCAATTCACTGCTCATATCGCTCAACAACCGGACGCCAAATAGTCTGAAACGTGTTCCTGTTTAAACTCGTGTATGTAAATGTCTGGTTGGTATCTGAGAAGTTTATTTTGGTATGTAAATAGGTTAATCTCAGAGCAGGGCTGCAGAACTGTTTTAAAATTAAATTTTGAGCGGAAGTATGTGAAGCACATGCTACACGATGCGAAATCCAGTCTGACCACCACATCCGACAACTCGCCTGCGAGAGAGCATGGCGTTTTCAATGAAACTTATAAGTGCTATGTGATTGCAAAGCAAATGACTCAGGTTAAAATGTTGCCACTGAATGTTGTTAATGTTTATCTTTAGCCGTGCAAAAATCACTGAACTAGCAGTTTTACGGTAATTACAGAGCAAATGAACACAAAATTTTACGCATCCAACTTTGTGTTGAAACCGTTTCAAAACTCACTAGGTAACACCTGTCGCAAATCATCTACCGATTTGAAACCTCTGAAATGATGTACTTTCACAGATATATCCCGACAATTACACTATCTGACAGTGGGCAATGGTAATTAAATATGTTGGCCTACCTCTGCAAACGAAAGGGTCGTTTGTTCTGCAGCCTATTCACTATTAACATAATGACAGAGCTGTCAGAAACCAAATTTCACTTGCCCTACCTGTGACCGATATGCAATGCATTCAGTATCATATCACGTTTCATATTTGTGTTTCTGCAGCACACAACTCGTGATGTGCAACGCAAGTAAGCAAACACATTCATAAAGCTAAGGAATCAAAAAAGAGAAACTGAAGTTAACGACTGACAAATGAGAAAAAAGGATTCCAAGTATAAGTATGCTTCATTAAGCCACATCAACAATACACCCTTTCATGAATTTCTCACAACTACACATGTCAACACACTCACTGGTGCGACGCGCTCACATACTAAGAGTAAAATACTTAAAACGACTCACCACGCAGGAACTGGAGAATTTATTGTCATTTCGCGCGCTGCGTTGACAGCTACAGTGCTGTGCTATAATGCAAAACACATTGTCCACCTTGCCACCATGATTGTTTACATCGTTTCATATTTGAAATATTTTGTCACCTTGGCACCATGATTGTTTACATCGTTTCATATTTTAAATATTTTGCGTTATGTTATTAGTTTCGGGGTAATTTCTACATTTAGTGTTTTTACTGATACGTCTGTGGTTGACAGCCTCCAGCTGTTCCAGCACAATATGTCTCCAGAACTGAGTCTGAATGCAGTGCTGCACGACCCACACCCTACATGAGAAAATAATTACGAAATATTATCAGCCCAGTATATGTTTACTTACAGCTGCACAGTAAAGGCTGATACTAGGAAAAATATTTTGTTTTTATCGCATATCCAGTTATAGAACAGTTCTTACAGGTGGCGACAATCTCTAAAAGACTACAGAACAATCAGGTGAAGAAAGGTTCAACCGTAATTTCGAAAATGTAATTCAAATGACGCAACGGATATCTAATTGTGCAAAAAATGTCTTAGAGGTGAAGTGGAAAAATAATTAACATAATAATCGGTGTTGAGCGAACTGCCGTACAAGAAAATGAAAAAATCTACAAAGTAATGGAGCTAAATAACTACAAATATTCCAGATTTTAGTTTTAGACCTCTTTCCTTCGGCAGATTCTTATAATACAGCGTTGTATGTATGTCTGTTTTCACCTCTGCAACTGAATGTAGCCCAGTCAACTGGTTGTTGTCCCACAACGAAACTGCGGAAGATCTTTTAATTACGTGTTTTGGCCTACTAAATAATAATTTCGTTGTTGCTGCCTTGTGGCACACTGGCTTCACAACGAGAGATCCAGAAAGCCTCAAAATTTTCACTCTCTTCTCAGATTTTCGTTCGTTTCACGAAGACTATGCGTTTCTCGGAGTTGAAAACCCAGCACAAAATTACAGCAGCCAAACTCTTCTACAAAACGCACCAATCAGGTCTGATTTTGTGACGAGCGGTGACGGCGCTAGAGCGCGCTGAAGAACGGCGACTGCCGAAAGTTCGGAACGCTCCTTTAACGGCCGTCATCTGTTGTTCTCTGCTATTCCGGCACACTGCAACGGTACGGCACGCTTCAGCAGAGGGGAAACAGCCCAGAACTCCGTCTGCGTTCTTCCCATCATCAAACACAACGGCATTCACAGCATATATGTTGTGATAAAAGTAAAGTGATATCTTTTGAAACGTGTTCGTATTTATTTAAACTCGTCTTTTAAAGTGTGTCTGGTATCTGAGTAATTGTTGAAATTTGATACCGAAATACGTAAATCTCAATACAGTGCAGCAGAACTGTATAAAAATGTAAGTGAAGGACACGCTACACGATGCGAAATCCCCTGTAGCCAGTTCATCAGACAATTTGCCTGCGAGAGAGCAGGCCGTTTTGAATGTAATTTATATACGCAGCTTGTCTACAAAACTAATGACTTAGATTAAAATGTTGGCCCTGGATACTGTTAATCCTTATCTTTGGACATGGAAACAATGACTGTACCAGAACTGCTTTTGTATTTGTAGTACAAATAAACATAGAATTTAACGCATCTGAGTTTGTGTCAAACTGCTTAAAAATTGACAAATAACACCTTTCTGAAACAATTTACCGATCAGAAACGTCTGAAATGATATGATATCTTCACAGATGCATTCTGGTGTGTGGCGGAGGGTTCTCTGAGTACCACAGGTGTTTCAGCCTTTTCCTGTTGCAGTCGCGAATGTGTTGTAGTCTCATCAAAAAGTTGGAAATCGACTGAAAAACTTTACGCCCACAAGAGTAAACAGCTTTCATAAGTTTCATCTCAAAGTATCAGTTCCACTTACGATTAGCAGAAGTACCGAGCGCATCCTTCACGTACTTCCGTTCAAAATTTAATTTTTATACAGTTCTGTTGAACTGTATTGAGATTATGAAACTGCATTGTCCTCCTATTTCCAAAAAGCTCCTTCACAACTTTAGTGGACAAGGTTCATTCTCACGCTAGGCTTACTGTAACTGAGGAACCAATCGAAAATGGAGCTGAAATTCTGCCGTTTGTATTGACATGCTTCCCATGTATCAATGATTTCGGAACGGAGGACTCTAGAATATTCGGTAAGTAAAAGGCCGTGCCAGGTTAGTCCTCAGGGACGGTGCGAGAAATATCTTTGGACTACTCGTCTGTTAAGAGCTCTGTCTGGTTTTTCGTCCTTTGGCGACAGATCGACGTTGGGCGGCCATTGCTCCCAGAATTCACTCAACTCGTGACGTGTTTATTACAACCGATCCAGCGCCGTCACGCATGCAGCACGCTATAATCTGGAGAACTTGGCCTTGAATTGTTCTCACTGTCTCTACGTGGTATTAGTTAACTGCAGGAGCGTCTACCGAAAGTTCTCAGAACTAATCTCGCTTATAAGCAGTAACAATGGTCACACAGCAGTAGGGACGGAAAGCTGCGTGAAACGCGAAGTCAGTAGCAACGAGATTCTAAATTCCGGTCGCAACGTAGGTCGTAAAGAGAGGTCGACCATTGGTGTTTAAAGCAGTGAAAAGTAGGATTGCATTAGAGAGATCAGTGGAGATCCCTAATGTAAAATAATTTTGTTTCAAGACAAGCGTTAAAGTTAGATCAAATGTGGTAATGGAACGCTTCTATAGACTCAGCAGCAACAATGGTGGAACAGTTTGAGGGAAACCTGGAGAATGTTTCGCGTGAAATTGCTGGCCATTTTAGGTGGAAACTTTATCCTGCCATCTATACAGGGAGACAGGTGGCTAAAAATGGTGGTAGGGCCAGAAAATCATAATACACTGATCCAAGTACTTTACGCAAAAACTACCCCGAGCCATTAATCTGAGAACCCACTGGTGAACATAACATCTCAGACCTGTCGGTAACAAAGAGACTCGAACTTTTCGAATCTCTTGGGGTAGAATTGGGAATCGGCGATGACAAGGCCGTTACAGCATCACTGAAGACGACTGTAAACAGGAATACAAAGAAAGGTGGGAAGGTCGTTCTGCCTAGCAAGAGCGACAAGAAACAGGCTTCAGACTACCTGAGCAGTCAGCACCAAAATTTCCTCTGCAGTACTAAAAGCGTGGGTATCAATGGAAGAAGTTGAAGAGTATCGTACAGTACGCTGTAGGATCACAGCGATGAGTTTAAGGCACTGATTTCCATACAAGTGCGCCTCGGCGCACGCCCGAAAACGAGAGAACAGTCTACAGAAATGGCAGAGATCCGAATGTCAACAATGAAACTCGAGCCACAGAAAGAGTTCTTTGTGGGAAGCGATCCACACCTGTAACATGTTGCGTTACTCTCTACGTGACGAAAACCTGCGTAAACATTCGGTCTGGTGGTTTAGGCAAAAATGCTTACGGCACTTTTATCCACGTACAAGTAGCTTCAGGGAGCGACATTTACGCCGCGGGGAAAGTCGCAGGTGGGGGCGTGACGCGGAATGTGTGCAGCGAATCCGGCCGAGGGCCGCGCATGCGCAGAAGCAGCGGGCAGGGCGGGAACAGGCGGTAGGGGCGCTGCATGCAGAGAGAGGGAGAGAGAGAGAGAGAGAGAGAGAGAGAGAGAGAAGACCGGCCATGCGACGGGGAGGCCGAAACTAAATCGGGATTATCACTTAGCATATAAAATCTGCAACACTGTTTGGCGATTCGAGCTCCAGTTCTACTCAACAGTTTAAAATTGAGCCGTGATTGCAGACACCAGCGTCCGGCTGGCAGTTAATGTCACGATATTACAAAGATATTTTCTCCCGATCTACCAGTAATTTCGCCATCGTATCTCAGCACTTCACATCTACCTAATGGCCGTATACGGTGTACTAACACTAAACACCATTTCGATAACAGTTGTTTCACTTATGAGACAAAACGTTACGTCGCATTATAAAATTTCTGCTGCAAACTTCAGCCATACGCAGTGTCATAACAATAACAAACTACACAAGTATGTGAAATACGGAAATGTTTTCATTACTCGAAGTATGTCGGTACAAAATCCCCCTGACCTAACGCTGTCTCCAGCACACGGCAGGCCAGTTTCCAGCCGAGTACGCAGCCAGACCGCCCGACACACACTGCCTGGTACTGCCGTGAAAGGAAGCAACACCTGTGCTGTCGGCAACAGACCTATAATGAATATGGTTGTACCAATACTACACAAGTTGATTGCATTTGTCAAATTCACGACTACACCCACATTTATGGCGCAGACTTCTAGAAAATTGACACAGCAAATAGGACACCCTGTTTCCATTTCTCATTTAAGTGCCAACACGAGATATTTCTGCATTATGGGCATTTTCCAAAAAGCGTGAGAATCCAGTTTAATGGCAATATCATCTCCGGAATCCAATCGAGGGTGGAACGGAGTGGAGCGCAGTAGAAACAGACCGACATTTCACCACCACTTACACACGTAACTTCATTACCGCATCCTACACAATGCAGGAAGGCCATCCTTGCATAAAATATTGCCCGGTTTCGGCCGACAGTTGTGAATTCTGTATGTCTGCAGAGACGCCCACACGGCCGTACCTCTTTAATACACCGACTCTCGTCCGCCGACCCAAGTTTTGTTGTTTCGCGTCCTCTGCTATTTATACCCAACATTGCGGTAGTAACTGCATTAATCATTTCGTACCACGTCGCACGCAATCTTCCACACCGTCGCCGTGGTACTGAACTCTCTGTGTAGAGGTGACACAGCGCACTCCTGTACCCAGTTGCTGCCTGTAGCGAGGTGTGAGAGGTTACGGCAAAACACACACCGTGGTCTCCAGAACTCAACGTAGTGCCGTCAAGTCGATCTCACGTCGTACACAATTCGCGCCACGCTCACTGTTTACACGTTTCGTCATTTATCCATAGCCACAGCTACACTACGCGCAGCAGAGAATAAATCCTTACCATCATCTGATGAGCGTAATTCCTGTTCAAAAAATTCTTCGCATTCAGTCTCGCCACCCAGGTCATAGGGAGTGCCGTGAATGTTTCGCAGCTTGCTACGGAGATTTAGGATTGGCGCCAACTGAATGCATCAAAATGAAACACGCACCAATGGCAAACACCTGTAAGGACTGTGTGAAGAACAAAATTGTTGTTAACCTCTCAGATGAGCGTTTAAATAGTGCAGTATGTGGTTCGTTGGGACTGAAATGCTCGATAAAACCGACTGCTGGTTCTCCGAAGTGAAGAAATCTAGGCAGTTACTCTCGTAAAGAAACGGCCAGCGATAGTGACGTAGATGACCAGCAAATGTTCCCGAAATAAATTTAAGAATTAAAATTTGCATGCCGCAAGTACGGAAAGCGTTGGTGTACGGTATGAAAGAACGTACTGAGAACTGGGTGGTGAGGAATGCTTACATACTGGTAGCCCTGATGGAAAGCAATCCGATGAATAGGGAGATGCAGAATAACGAGAAATCCGGTCGTTAATAATCGCGACGTTTAATATACACACTTTGGACCTATTCCTATGAAGCAATAGAAAAGTCAATCAGTGACAGAAACACCACCTTGTATGACATGGTTTCTGATATTACTAACGATATAAGGAGCGAAAGAATTTGTACCTTCACCAAGCTGGACTATCCGCTCCCAAAACATCGCAGAAATTCACGTCTAGAAAGATAATAAAGAAGGTACCGAGAAGAAGGTCTTAAAAGTATATAATTCATATTTAGGTGTTGGTACATCTTGCCTGATATGTAAAGAATAGGACCGCTGTTTACAGTGACTCTACCGTGAACAATGAAACCAGTCTCTGAATTTGCGATTAAAGGACGCTTTCATTGAGAGGCGTAAAGAAGCGGATTTGCAGTCAGTATCTGCACCCACATTTCTATACAAGGTATTATACATTATCATTCTGGATGGCTCAATGTTCATTGTTACCTGTGTCAATCGGCTGGAAAGTGCAGGACTTGTGCAAAGTAGTGACAGACTCATTGATATCTGGAAAAATGGCAACATGAGTGTTGTTACAGTCGTAATGCATCACGCTTTCCTTCCGCTTTCACAAAGCATATCGCTCTTCTTTATACATTTGTGTTTAGCAGATCGAAACGAAACTGAAAAGCCACAGTCTTTCCCAACCAGAATTAACCATCGAAGTGTTGCCAGAAAACAGTTCCACTCTTCCGCTAAACAGCTACTTTCTACATTCCGCGTCATACTCTGATAACAAATTAAGTTCAGCCTGTGTCACATCTGCAACGAAAAAAGTGTTTTCTATTTCTGGCGACAATTTTTTGGGGCCTTTCATCTTGCTACAGCTGCTTACGTCCGTCTGAGCAGCTGCCAGGGAGCGCCAGGAAACAGGCGTCACTGCGCACGCGCGGCGGCGACTACGTAGCAAGCCCGAGGTTCCTGTGAGCAGTTGCCAGCGCGTTCGTGCGCATGCGCAGAGCTGAATTCGCGTATGAGCAGTGCCCTCTCCCGCTCCTGGCCTCTTGAAACGCGGCTGTTTGCCGTATGAGCAGCAGCAGCGAGTAGCCAGATGCTACCCAGAAAACATTTTTAATAATGCCAGACTCGCGCATGCGCAGAGCAAGCTGAGTTACAGTGCGGGTTCATTCTCCACGTGACTCGTGTGTATGTTACGTGATATTGCCGGTCTCTCTTCCTTTACAGCTCCTACGTCAAATGAAAAGGAAACACATTTCTGTGTCTGGCAGCCATCAAGTGAATTAATATACATTCTCCTAATAATGAAAGATTAAAATAAGTTAGTAGGTTCATTTTTCTGATTTTGTATTATTTCCACCTTATTAGCAATCAACCATTAATGTCTTAATGAAGCTATTTCTGTCAGGTCTGTGGAGAAATTTGGATCTATTAATTTTTTCCGTTTATGAAGTTAAGTTTATTTGAAACGAAGTCTTTCGTTCCGCACTATTGGCGATAACAGGTATGAAGCTGACTAAGCAGGCATATTTGGTCAGTAGTTTTGAACTAAATGTTTTGTTTCAAATACACACATCAAATAAAGTTTTGCATCACCCCGGTTCCCAGATTTCCTGAAGACAGACGTTGGTTGTGGATATTGTATCACAGACACGGTCCCTTTGATTGTTCAGAGATGTTACTAAACTGTCCCAAAAGACGTAAACAACCGTGCCTGAGCAGCGCCAATTAGACGGAGGGGGTCCGACAGCTGATCAGTTCCAGTCGTTCCACCAGGAAGGAGGTACACGGCTTGTGTTGTCTGTAGTTCAACCATGCCTAGACGGTCAATATTGCGGTTCGATCCCGTCCGCATTGTTACTTTGTGCCAGGAAGGGCTCTCAACAAGGAAAGTGTCCAGGCGTCTCGGAGTGAACCAAAGCGAAGTTGTTCAGACATGGAGGAGATACAGAGAGAGACAGGAACTGTCGATGACATGCCTCGCTCAGGCCGCGCAAGGGCTACTACTGCAGTGGATGACCGCCATCTATAAATTTTGGCTCTGAGGAAACCTGGCAGCAACGCCACCATGTTGAATAGTGCTTTTCGTACAGCCACAAGACGTTGTGTTACGACTCAAACTGTGCGCAATAGGCTGCATGATACGGAACTTCAGTCCGGACATCCCTGGCGATGTCCATCTTTGCAACCACGACACCATGCAGTGTCATTCAGATGGGCCCAACAACATGCCGAATGGACCGCTCAGGATTGGCATCACGTTCTCTTCACCGATGAGTGTCGCATATGCCTTCAACTGGACAATCGTCTGAGAGGCGTTTGGAGGCAACCCAGTCAGGCAGAAAGCCTTAGACACACTGTGTAGCGAGTGCAGCAAGGTGGAGGTTCCGCGCTGTTTTGGGGTGGCATTATGTGGGGCCGACGTACGCCACTGGTTGTTACGGAAGACGGCGTAACGGATGTACGAAACGTGAATGCCGTCCTCCGACCGACAGTGCTACAATATCGGCGGCATATTGGCGACGCATTCGTCTTCATGAATGATAATTCGCGCCCCCATCGTGCAGATATTGTGAATGACTTCTATCAGGATAACGACTTCACTCGACTAGAGTGGCCAGCGTGTTCTCCAGACATGAACGCTGTCGGACATACCTGGCATAGATTGAAAACGTTGTTTATGGACGACCCCACCAACCACTCTGAGGGATCTACGCCGAATCGCCGTTTAGGAGTGCTGCAATCTGGACCACCACCTCTGAAGGTCTCGCTGTATGGTGGTACAACATGCAATGTGTGGTTTTCGTGAGCAATAGAAAGGCCGGAAATGTACAGTTTCCAGAACTCTCGGAACCGAGGTGATGCTTTTAATATATAGAACGTAATAGTAAAAATGTTAACCAGATGTAATTACTTACCGAATGAAAGAAGGAGGTACTGGTTTCTGTGTGTTTAAAAGCGTTCTTTCGGGCAGAGCATCTTCATTTTGAAATAAAACACAGTTGTTGACAGAGAAAATAGTGGCAGCCAGATTAAATTCATAAATGTGCTGAAAAACAACAGGAGAACAATGCTATTAGTGCAGTTGATAAGGGAATCTGTAGACAGCATTGGAGATAGCAGAATGTAATGTTAAAAATGTAGCCAGATGTAATTACTTACCAGAGTAAAGAAGGTTCTCTACATCTGAAAGCCAGCTTTGCAGCAAGGCGTCTTCCCTTTGCAAATAAAACGCAGTCGATGGCAGAGTAAGTAAGATGCTCATTAACCTGCTAATAAAAAGAAGGCGAACAAACCCATTGCTACATTTCATACAGGAATCGGTAGACAGCATTCGACGTTGCAGGACGTAATATTAAAATCGTTAATAAGATGTAATCGCTGTTATTTGCACTTCTGGATTTTGTGCGTACTATGTGTGACTCAGGCGCTAAGAGACACTTCTGAATCGCTTATCATTATTCGCTCGCAGTCTTTGCTCAGACCAACTATGTCGCTGGAAGGTGTGCTCGATTTTGTCATCGCTGCTGGAATGAAGGAAACATTTTTTTATTTTGTGACACTGCAGTCGCGCGTAGTTAGAGTCATTGTTGAATCAGACAGCCATGTGAAGGAAATTGAGATTTTTCATTAAAGATTGTTTAAGTTTCACTGTAAGGGTTTTTTCATCTCTGCCAATTATTTTTCTAACAATTGTGAGAGTAAGCATGTGACATAAATGTTGTCCTTTTTCAATGTTAGTGCATGTTGTAACATAAATTTCTTACAATTAATAATATATCAGATAATGTAAAAACAGTTTGTTACAGGCATATTTCACCTAAGAGCATTGTGCACATGTTCGGTCCAAGTCATTTTTGTTTAAAGGAGTCTCTCACTCAGTGGTGTGTACAACACAGTTTACTTGCTGTCTGGAGCATCGGCAGTAAGCTCTCAGCAACTGAAGTAAGAAATTCGCAACTGGCGCGCAGAGCAGCAAGCACTGCGTTTCCAAGCAACTACATTATGAGGTGAGACATTTCCATTTCACGATCTGTTTGTTACGAAAATGATCAGCGCACAAGGACCATTTCATGTACTACATTATTTGGCAGACCATTGAAGCACAGGGACAACTTTGTTTAATTCAAGAGATTAACAGTAAAGTTCAGGATTTAATCAGTTTGCACATTTTTACAATATGAACAAAGTAACAGAACGTATCATCTCCTTGAAAGACATATGATACACGCTATTGCAGGACAATGAAACAGCAACAAATGAATGTATACCATCCGGCTATAAACGTACAAACTGACTCACATAATTTCACCGCAGCAGCTGACTACGACTCTCCAGTTACACTGTTTTGTGATGCAGCATGTAATAAACGCAATGCCAATAATTCTTGCTCTACGATCCCAGTACAAAAGACTAAAGTTAGAGGACACTTAAAATTTACTCTCCATGGCCAGACATTTTATCCTCTCTCGTCACCCGGGTGGTCCGGTGACAGGCGGGTTCTGCTGATCTTCAGGGTTATGCCGACGGGTGTGAGGGAGCAGAGTGGTGCTGTCCAGACACCAACATTGTCATAAGAATGGCGGCGACACGCCCACAGGGGCCTGAAGGAGCGGCTGGGGTCAGGGATTCCGTTACTTCGCAGAAACTTTGTGAAAACGCTGTCTGAAGGGCTACGAGCAAGGTGTGGGAATGACTCGTGTTCCCAGGCAGTCTTGGCGGGCAAATTCCCGCCTTTTCTGCAAAATCATAACTGCGATTGGCCTGATCAGGGGATAGCTCCGTAACGTAGCAAAATCGGCGCAGAAATTGGCGCCAAGATTCTCCATTGGTGGAATAGCAGTGCTTCGGCAATAGAGTGGAATTTTCCACCGGTTTTCGAGTTGCTGATTGGCACGTTTAACCACAGCCACTGTGACGGGGGCCTGTGTTCGACTTGTACGGGTGCTCTTAGCAGTGCAGAGCCTCGCCTTTCGGTCTGAGTAGGTTACAAGTCTGAGCTCTCACTGCTCTGGACAACCTGCCTCCCGTCGCCTGTCTAACATACTTTCATTTAATTGTACCTGTTTGACGAAGTTGCTGAAGTTTAGACTTCAACGCAACTTTCCGAGTACAGTTGGCAATTGAGCATTCTGCGCACAAGCGGCCTATGTGGTCGGTCTTGAGCAGTTTTGACTAAAGTTGATTGTATCGGAGTTATGGTGTGACTTCGCTTGTTAAACTCAGTCACTCTGCCGTCAGTGATTGTGTGGTGAGCCTTCTTTGTCTCCCTCAGAGGTGCATTGAAACTGCTAGGAAATCTTAAGTCTAGAACAACCAGGCCACGAGAATTAGTATTGGGCTATACCCGCGACATTATCACCACCATGACGGGACGTCGAAGCAACAAGCCATCGCCTCCGGTACGCCAGATCATGTTCTTGCAGTAAAGAAAACAGCCTGGTGATGTACGTCTGCAGCGCGGCAGATTAGGGAGTTTTGCTACGTGATAATCAGAGCTCAGTGGAGCACACCTGTTTGCGTTCTTCCTATCTTGGTTCTGTCTTGGGTTTTCATTGTATGAGTTCTCACTACTGTTGTTGCGCAATTAATGTTCTGCTTACTGCGTGTTTTTCTTAAGATTTGAGTTGCACGTTATTGGCTCCACATACCACTTGGTCATAAATGTCACAAGCTAGTTTATGGACAACTTCACCTTCACAGCGATTATCTGTCTATCGAATTGGTGTATTGTAAATGTTTCATGCGTTTTTCATTTTGAATTTTGTCAGAATAAATCCAATTGTTATCTTGAACAGAACTTTCATTCTATAGTTAGGTAGAGCAATCCTTCCATCTGTCATGACATTAATTAAACTTTCCACTGACAAAGTAATTTTTCTCCAATTAAATTCCTATCTACTCCGCTTGCAGGGTCGATAACAATAAGTTTGCATTTCTTTTATTAATCCATGTGCGACAGAAAAAGTCGGAGTTAGGAAACGGGATCTTAGAGCATCATTTCCATATGCGAATTTAGCTGAATTTAGTGCTAAACACGGTGCTAGCCCCGGCACAGCTTATATGGCAGTAATTTGAGTATGGTGCAGTTTACACTAATCTAAGGTAGGACCGTACATGCTGCCAGCAAATAGGTTCCAGTAATCAGGTAATGTAGGGGACTGGTTCAAACAACAAACGCTAATGGAGTTTCCATGAGAAACACAAGCTCGACAGAGAGAGAAGTTGTGTTTCTTAGCAATGGACTATTTGTCAATAGATGTGAAGCTATTACAAAGATTCCTGTCACATTGTTGACAGTTCGTAGTAATAGACGGAGAATCATCGAAGGAAATAGAAGTGATTTCCAGCGTTTCCCAAGTAATGCTGTTCCTTATCTATATAAACGATTTCGGAGAGAATGGAGGAACCGTCTGAGGTTGTCTGCAGATGATGCTGTCATTTACCGTCTAGTAAAGTAATCAGAATATCAAAACAAATTGCAAAAGAATTTAGAAAAGATACCTGTATGGTGCAAATGTTGGCAGTTGAAAAGTGTGAGTTCATCCACATGAGTGCTATAAGGAATCTGTTAAACTTTGGTTAGATCAGTCAACGCAGTAAATTGAACTAAATACCTAGTAATCACAATTATGAACAACATAAAATGGTAAGAAAATATAGGAAATGTTGTGGGGAAGGCGAACCAAAGAGAGCGTCTTATTGGCTGGAGATGCAACAGATCTGCTAGAGAGACTGCCTACACTGCGCTTGTCCGTCCTGTTTTGGAGCATTTCTGCTAAGTGTGGGATCCCTACCACATAGAATTAACAGAGTACATCTAGAATGTTCAAAGAAGGGCAGCACATTTTGTATTATCGAGAAATAGGGGAGAGAGTGTCTCTGACGTGATACAGAATTTGCGTGGACATAATTAGAACAAAGCCGTTTTTCGTTGCGGCAGAAACTTCTCACAAAAATTCGATCACCAACTTTCTCATCCGAATGCGAAAATATTTTGTTGACGCCGACCTCCATAGGGAGAAATGATCATCATAATAAAATAAGGAAATCAAAACTCGCTTGGGAAGATGTAGGTGTTCGTTTTTTTCGCGCGCTGTTTCAGATTGGAATAATAGAGGATTATTGTGAAAGTGGATCGATGAACCCTTTGCCAAGTACGTAAGTGTGATTTGTAAAGCATCCATGTAGACATAGATGTAGATTACTAGTTTACTGCGAGTGATATTGTAGTGGACCTAAAAGGCCGTTTATTGTTCTTTTACTTGCTCGCATAAACTGTGGTAATAATTCATTTAATGCATGTATGTTTTTTTATGTTGTTACTTTCTTTTTTGTTACCCCAATTTTTTTGCGATATAACTTTTGCCTATGTAATTAATCACGTGAGCGGCAATGGAATTTTATTATATGTATGTGTATTATCTTTCTTTTCTGTGATACATTCTTTGGTTTCGGAATAAACCCCACTGCCTTTAAATATTGTTTCTAAGTAGCATCTGTGACTCAGATATGACGTCGGTCAAAGCCATAGAGTAGAAAAATCTCTGGAGTAAGCATTGCGTGCTGCGCGCGTTGTCAACATTAAGCTGAAATTGTGACGTGATCTCGGGATGACTCTTTTTAAGACCAGTTCACCTTGGGCATCAGGTTCCGTCACGTCAAATCCAAACATTCCACAATGCACTCCAAACGGCGGCATTCAGACAAGTCGTCGACAGACCGTCACGTCACGTCACGGCAGCTCAAGGTTTCTCGGGAAGGAAGTATCGACGGCATCATCGTCTGCTAACATCGTAAGTTAACCTATTTTGCCGCGCTCAGTCGTGGTATAGTAGTGGATTGAGTGCTTTTGTAACTTCTTAATCTATATTTAGTTATTGTGTTGTGTTTTCGTGGCAAATTGTAGATGTACCATGACGACTTGGATGTTTATTGCATTGGATATTGTTACACAAGCAACGTGAGATATCTGAAGGCGAAATATTATTTACGTTTCACGATAACGGAACAAATGCCCACTTTCCCAAAGCACAGATATGTCGATGTTTTGAAATGTTGTGTCACATCTCAGTACTTCAACAAACAAAACTGATCAAGAACGCAAGTAATGAGGTTTGCTTTACCCATTAATCACCTTAGTTCCTCAACTGCAGTACTGTACTCTGACGCGGACTAAGCGGAATGACGTGACGGTGCCATGACGTGATGCCCGCTAATTTTGCTCATCAAAGCTAAGAGAACAATTTATTCTAGGTATCAAATGCAAATTGTTATGGTGTCTACAAAACGCTTGTCCCAAATACACAGCACATATGAAGGGAATCTGTCTGCACTGACGATATGGCGGCATTCAAAATTTATGGGGCGTTTTATGGGCAAACCTACGCCGTCCCCAGATCACGTGCCCACGGTGGCAATGTGTGTCGACAACAGAAAATCAGTTCTGTGCATCTGAATGCGCACTCTGTGATTAAAGCCGTCGGTGAAATCGGACACTAGAATTTGTTCATTGTTTCTTTCTGTTTGTGTATCATTAAATGAGGCGTCTTTATCGTCCTCGTGCCAGTGTAGTTCGTATCCTTAACACCAGTGCAGTACTGTCGCATGATCTTGGCCTCTCACCTCCCTAGAATTGAATCAGTAGAGACTGCGCCAATTCGAGCTGCTGATATGTTGATTCATTTCGCTGTCAGGTTTGCCATTCAGGCCATAGATCTGACGCTATAGTGGTCTGCAACAAATTGCTTACAAATATTGTAATGGCAAACTTTCGCCATTGTCTGTACCATGGTTATATATGGCACATGGATATTTTTATCATTTAAACCGGTATATGATGTGGGTATTTCTTTCGGCATGCTGTCATATTTTTGTGCTATGAACATGCTATTTACACCTTGTGGTCACTATTAACAGATGATTTTATGTACCTATGATATTCCTGTGAACATGGATTGTCCATCATGGACTTACAACCTATGCTATTCATATTTGGCCATGTCAACCATCATTTTCCATAGTATATTTTCAGATGAAACTCACTACATATGTAACTGCTGTACTGATGTTCATTCTGTGGCTCGATTGTTTAATGACTGCAAAACATATTTGCTACCAGTCTGCCATAGATTTATACGATTCTGCACTTTCTGCACGCAGGGACATCCATTTCAATAGATCTTGACAATGACATCACTTAACAATATCTAATTTTACCTAACATTGTTGACTTAAGGCCAAAATCATGATGTTGTTGTTGTTGGGGTCTTCAGTCCTGAGACTGGTTTGACGCAGCTCTCCATGCTACTCTATCCTGTGCAAGCTTCTTCATCTCCCAGTACCTACTGCAACCTACATCCTTTTGAATCTGCTTAGTGTATTCATCTCTTGGTCTCCCCCTACGATTTTTACCCTCCACACTGCCCTCCAATACTAAATTGGAGATCCCTTGATGCCTCAGAACATATCCTACCAACCGATCCCTTCTTCTGGTCAAGTTGTGCCACAAACTTCTCTTCTCCCCAATCCTATTCAATACTTCCTCATTAGTTATGTGATCTACCCATCTAATCCTCAGCATTCTTCTGTAGCACCACTTTTCGAAAGCTTCTATTCTCTTCTTGTCCAAACTATTTACCGTCCATGTTTCACTTCCATACATGGCTACACTCCACACAAATACTTTCAGAAACGACTTCCTGACACTTAAATCTATACTCGATGTTAACAAATTTCTCTTCTTCAGAAACGCTTTCCTTGCCATTGCTAGTCTACATTTTACATCCTCTCCACTTCGACCATCATCAGTTATTTTGCTCTCCAAATAGCAAAACTCCTTTACTACTTTAAGTGTATCATTTCCTAATCTAATACCCTCAACATCACCCGACTTAATTCGACTACATTCCATTATCCTCGTTTTGCTTTTGTTGATGTTCATCTTATATCCTCCCTTCAAGACACCATCCATTCCGTTCAACTGCTCTTCCAAGTCCTTTGCTGCCTCTGACAGTATTACAATGTCATCGGCGAACCTCAAAGCTTTTATTTCTTCTCCATGGATTTTAATACCTACTCCGAATTTTTCTTTTGTTTCTTTTACTGCCTGCTCAATATAAGATCATGATGTTAATATAGAATAAGGAAGTTTTATACAGTCGTAAGGTGGAAATATCATTCAAAAGCTATGCTCGTCATTGTGTAATGCTGGGTTTCATTTTGGTGATACATAACTTATAGCAGTGACCGTCATTTGCACAGTTGTGCATCCCATGATGTGACAGGTTCGCCGACGACGAGTTCATCTAGGAGCACACACGCGAGCGATATATCACTAGCAATGTCGCTAGAAATTGGTCACAAAACACGGCAGCGATTTATACAGCAATTTTAATCAGTAATTCGAACGTCACTACGTATGGAACACCTGCTATCAAAAATTATCTGCAGTGATTAACAAAATTTCGTATGTCGGTTAATACTCGCAGAAAACAAGAGTTGAAATGTATTGCAGTTGTTTTGGGATGTTACCGACTGGACACTGTAACATATCAACTAAAATGGTGTTGAGATTTAAACTGTCTGCTCTTTTCCTTTTTTCATTACCTCGGCGTCAGTACGTTAATCTGTCAGTGGTTTAGGGTCGCGGAATGCTCCTTCCTGTTGCCAACCTTTTACCCTCTCCTAATTTTTGGAGTGAGTGGTGGGGGACAGAGACAGTTTCGGCATTCCTAACAAGGGCTCAGGAATACGCCATTGGAGCTTATATGTCTTTATAGCATATTTCATGGTGTATGACATGGTTGTCAGTTAATTTTTCTCAAAATTTCCCTGGGAAAGAACTACTCACGACAAATCAAAAGTATCGTCAGTGTCAAAGTAGGTTCAGGTCATACTATTCTCAAAGAATAGGGAGTAGGCAAAACAAGCACCATTTCTTGATAAGTAAAACAGGAAACTGGTGACAAACTGCTTTTAATAAATACTTTAAACATGGAGTCACATAACAGTACAACAGTTTAAATTCGTGGATCGGACTCAGATTATTCTGATTCTTTCTTTTTTAACACCTCGCCGTATTCTTTCACGTAGTTTAGGTGTTCGTTCAACGCAACTAGTCTCCCTACCCTGTAGCGATTCGGTTCTAAGCCAAGTCTTTATTGTTCGTAGGGTATTGAAGGATCGTTCCATAGTCACCGTTGCCATGGAATAGTACTCAAAATATTTAGTGCTTTTATAATGGTAGAGAAAAGATTCTTGCGCTAGTTGAACAGAGCAGCAATCTATAAATCACCTAATTTGGAGCCAGAGATACACTTTCTCCTCCATCAGTTGTACTGCAGGTGCAGTTCAACGGCAGTGACATTAAAACCGTGAAACTCTTAAAACAACTCTGCGTTTTTATGGAAGTGCGCTGTACTACTTCTGCCCATATTGAGCTGATGTACGTTGTTCAGAGCAAACGCCGGAATACTTTCAGGGAAAATTGAATTCTTAATGGAGACGGGAGTGATTCGATGTATGGTAATACGACCGAACGTCATCAGCACTTCCTCTCACTTTATGTCAAACATTTTCTTTCGAATTTCTATTTACAAACCAAAAGTCAAAATTTAATTTCCACCTCCGGTCCCCCTGCAGGAGCAGCCTGTGCTTCTACAAGTAATTCCTCACTCATCGTGTCTCCTTCACTTAGGTCTGCACTCAGAAGTTCTAGAAGCCATGCCGTGTGTTCACCCACCGACTTACATTGCAGGACATGAACAACGGGTACCACAACTCTAGAGACCTCGCTACTACAATTCTGCAAAGAAAAGATAAACTACACCAACGTTTCCTTTGAAAGGTGGATGACGGAATACCATGTTCTGTTACTTCGTAAGTAATTATATCTCATTAACTTTTTACAAATTAATTTCCGACATCTCACTCACTTATTACAGATTCATACACGCCATGTAGTAATACGCTTATTCTCCTGTTCTTCATCAGCAGCATAACGAGTACCACCTGCGTGCCACCATTAACTCTGCCGTCGACTGAATTTTATTTGCAAACGGATGACGTCCTACTAGAAAGCTGGCTTTCAATTGTAGGGAAACTAGCACTTCTTCCATTCGTTTGATAAGTAATTACATTTGGTGAACATTATTAATATTACATTCTGCTACCTCACGTGCTATCTATAGATTCCTATATGAAATGTAGTACATCTATATTTACATGTACACAGAGAATCCGTAAGCCACAGTTCGGTGCGTGGCCGAGGGTACTCTGTACCACTACTTGTTGTTTCCCTTTCTGTTCCACTCGCAAACAGAGCGAGACAAAAACGACTCTCCATATGCCTTTGTATGATCCCTAACTTCTCGTATCTTCTCTTCGTGAATCTTACACACAACGTATGTTGGTGGCAGTAGAATCGTTCGGCTGTCAGCATCAATTGCCTGTTTTCTAAATTTTCCCAATAGTGTTTCTCGAAAAGAACTGTACGACCGAGTGCGTTTTATTTGGAAAGTGAACATGCCCTACTCAAAAGATAGCTTTGAGACGTAGGGAAATGAGTACTTCCCTGATTCGTTTGGTAACTAATTACGTCTGGTTAACATTTACAAAATTGCATTAATGCAATCAACATATTCCTATATGAAACGCAGTAATAGGGTTGTTCTCCTGTTCTTTATCGGCAGGTTAACGGGCTTCTTTTGATTGCCAACATTTACTTACTATGCAATCGACAGCGTTTTTCTTATTACTTTATTTATAAGATGCCCTACTCGATACCTGGCTTTCAAATGTAGAAAAATAGTAGTTCCTTCTTTCGCTTGTTAAGTAATTACATCCGGATAACATTTTTAATATTACATTCTGCTACGTCAAATGCTATTTACAGATTGCTATATGAAATGTAGTATTAAAATGATTCCTTTCATTTGATTTGAGATTTCGTACTAGTTTGCTGTTGTTTAGCTTCGGGTGATCTGTTCTACTGCGAAAGTAACGTAATATAACTGTCTGCCAGAACGCGACATGATTCTGGCCCTGTTGTATAAACATTCTAAAAAAATGTGAACATTATTATTAACATCTTTTATGAAAGAAAGTGGTCCCCGTGCGTTAATGGTCTGTAAATAATGTTGTTCGTGAAATGGTCAGTCTCCGTTGATAACTTCCGTAGCGAACGGCTCCTGAAATGAAAATACCTCACCTCGTAATGTAATTGCTTGGAAACGCGGTGCTTGCTGCTCTGTGCTCGTCAGTTGCAAATTTCTGACTACAGTCGCTGAGAGCCCAATGCAATGCTCCAGACAGCAAGTAAACTATTTCACACACATCACTGAGTGAGGTACTTTTAAATGAAAATCATTTGGATCGAGGTTGTGGACAATGCCCATAGGTGAAAATCCCTTTAACCACCTTTTTTCAAAATTATCTGATATATTATTACTTGTATGCAGTTCATGTTACAACATTTATTAACACTGACAAAGGACGACACCGATACCAAGCTGTTACTCTTGCAAACGTTAGACAAATAATTAACAGACATCAAAAACACATCACAGTTAAAATTGCACGATCTTCAATGAAAAATCTAAAGTTCTCTTATATGGGTGTCTCATTCAACAGTGAATCTAATTACGTGCGACTGCGGTGTCACTAAATAAGAAATGCTGCTTTCATTCCTCTTCATACTATTTTCTAATCTCATTACATCTCTTTCCGTTCTAAACACTGATCAATTCTTTCTCCTCTGTTTCACAACATTGAAACACAAATCTCTTTCCTTGAACACAGACGTAGCCACCTCCACGGCTACTCTGCCACGAGTCCCCTGCTCGGCGCCCGCCTCGCTACTCCTCTGACGTCACAACTCCCCCGCTCTTCGCTGCCAGCCAGCCACGGCAGGACAGACACATCTCCCAGCGACTCGGCTGCTCTGACCACAGGCTGCGCGCGAATCGTAAGCGATCCAAGATTGTCGTTTAGCGTCTGAGACTTACATAGTACGTATACATTTCTGAAATGCCAATAACAACAGTAGAACTCTTTCACTATTCCACAGCCTCTCCGGCCAGAATTTTGCAGGAGGATTTTTACATATGGCAAAGATTGTACTGAAACATTCGCCTGTGTCATATTATACGAAAATAGTAGTAAGCCTCGAAGTAGTATTGTATTTTGTAAAGAAACATAAAAAAGATTATGGAATATTCAAAACATACATGTCACGTGCACATAGTCACTGTAAACAAGTGATAAAAAGTAGTGGTGCTAAGTCGGTTATAAATTAATTTGCAAAAATCTTTGTACATTTCGTGCTCAGGTACACTCCAAACAAAGTTACAAATGTTGTTTATATTGGTGTTCAGGTTTACTTACAAAACTTTACATTCCGTTTGAAAGAAGTGTGCACAGGGTAAAAAAAAATTGTGCACTACATTAGTGTGCACTAGTGGCAAAGTCATTAATTGTGAGAAAAAATGACATTCATGGCATTTTTCTTTGTCGTTATTTTGCACAAAATCTCGTGTAACTGATTGTGATTACATTGTCTTTTAGCCGTAGCAAACATGTATCGAAGCAAAAACTTTTCGTGGTTTTCATACTCGAAGCTGTTGACACGAGTGTGCACAGTAAACGAAGTGACACATGTTGAAGTGTCTTCCAGCACTTATGACGCTGTAATATCCCATAATGTGAAAGCGTCGTATCGTGATTGTTTGGGAGGCGGCTGAGAGCACACCGTGTGGGCGCAGTACGTGTCTATAATAAATCCAGTGACAACTCAGAGCCAGACCGCTCACAAAAGGTATTTACATGTCATTTTAATACAATGTCTGTGCAGTCATCTAAAATCACGATAATCGATTTGGCATGTCGTGGTAAAGAAAAGCTTTATAATATTTCGAACTTTCTCACAGTGCAGAGAATAACTCTACTCAAGTGCATAAATGTGCTGTTTTCACAAAGTACTTATATTCTGTTACAAGACAGTGAAAGAAAATAGGGCATATAGATTTATCTAAAACTACATACGGTCAATTCTCAGATTAAATGACAAAAAATAACAAACATTTCTTACGAATATCGAAATTACAGATATGTCGGTAGTGACATCTCAGACAGAATCATCATAATCGAAATCTGTTTTACACTGTGAGAGAAAAGAAACATTAAAATATAGTAATCACTGGTTGATTTGCGTGTGGATTTTCCGTTGCCCATATTCGACAATTCCGTGTATTGACATAATTTGTCAGATAGAAGTGGGCGTCGTCTGTCCACAAAATCATCAAAAAAATATTCCAGTTAAGATGTGTTCTTTTGCAAATTATACTTCAGAACTGTAATAACATTATGAATTTTAAGTAATATATATATATATATATATATATATATATATATATATATTTCAGTTACTGTAATGATCATCAAAAGCAACATTAATTAATTCAATGTGAGGAAAAGTGCGAGAGCGAAACCTGAGTAAAAGACTTTGTAATTAACACAACTGTACGAATGGGCAGCTATTGCCTGAGATACCACAATTTTGCAGCAGTGCAACTTTTCCAGATTGGGAAGTAAAAGTTTGCGTGGCAGTGTTGCGCAACCCGCCAGCGGCCACGCCACGGCAGGGGACGTCTGCATCGCCGGTGAGACACGCTGCCCACAGACAGCGGGCAGCAGCTGCCGGCGCCTTGCCGACAGCGGGGAAGCGCTGCACGTTCCGGACCACCCCTGTGGCGCCCTCTGCACTGTTCCCCGACCCTCGTTGGAACTTCCCAGAGTCCTGCGTCAGTGCCACCTGGTGAGGATAACACACCGGACAGCGACACTCGGGCAGAGTGCAGGCGGGCGTAGAGTAGCCGTCTTGCATCTTGCACGTGTTGTGCCGATACAACGCAGTCTTTGGTTTACTTTCCCCCTCAACATTATCTGTGTGATTGTTCCAGTTTAAGTTGAGGGGCAGCATAAATTGCATTTTCGTTTTATCTGAACGGTTATATAATTCATGTCAAAATATTGCCTGTTCTACGAGTTTGTTTGCAAGGCCATCCTTCACAGCAAGCACAGATATATTTCATTTGTAAGTAAAACAGACTTCTCTTGCGGCACTGCCTTTTATTCTCCCAGACGCGTTTCCCTGTTTTTCACTGTAAGGCATCATCATTAGGATCTGTAATGATGCAGTTATCATACATGTTTGTTTTGCTCTGTACTATTCGTATATTACAAAACAGATTTATTTCTGGTTTTATATAATTGCTGTTCTGCGTGTTTTTGGTTGGCATCTGCGTCTCCCCTCATCTGGTCGCATGCTGAAGGCCGCACTGCCGCTCTATTCACGAAACATAGGCACGTTTTTATGTTTCGAACACTTTTCTTCAAACTTTTCATTTTGTTTGCCCTTGTTGTTGTGATGTAGTGTCAGTCTTCTGTCACTAATATAGATATCTGATGGCAGACTGCGACTTCAAGACGTAACTACTTTGAGTTCACTGTGTATCCCGGAGTCTGGTATTTTTACATGCATGTGGCCAACGTAACGAAGTGTATACCTAAAACCATTGTCTATCTGTGTGTGTGTGTGTGTGTGTGTGTGTGTGTGTGTGTGTGTGTGTGTGTGTGTGTGTGTGTGAGTGAGAGAGAGAGAGAGAGAGGGAGGGAGAGTATACATGCAATGATTTTCTTCTGTAGAATTTTGAATATGAATGTAATACCTGTCAAAAAATAGTTTAAAGTTTTTGTGTTCAGTTGAGCTGAGTTTTGGGTCAATGTATTGTATTGTTATCATTATTATTGCTATTACAGCCCTCTATTGCAGTTTTACACTATTATTTTACCTGTTAACGTAAACAATGAGTTGTTTGGCATATGCACTTCATCAATCAACAGGGCTTTCTTTTCTGCTTTGATTTTCTGTGTGCGGTAATTTTCTTGCATGGATGTCTGCTTCTATTGTTGATTCTAATTATTTTCACGTCTTCTTCTCTAGTGGTTGTTTTGAGATTGTGTTCTCTCAGGTATTCTGGAAATGTGGAGTGATTTGTCCCATGCTTCGCGGATCTCATGACTTCTTTGTACCTGACATTAGCTGTTCTGCCTGCTTATCCTATGTATCTGCCAGCACAAGTGATACACTGTAATTGATACATACCTGCTTTCTGGTATATATATGTCTGTTTTTTGTCAGCTTCGTGGTGTATTTTTGGCAGAATTATCTGTTATGTTTGCGATGTTAATTTTCTGACTTTTCAAAATGTTGGTGGTTTTATGTGTGGGTTTCTCTTTGTATATCACGACTGTGCGCCAACCTGTGTTTTCTCGTATACTTTCCCGATTACTCTGTGTAGTTGTTATGGTACTGAGTGTAGTGATTCTGTTTGGTTATGTTGTGATGTTGTCATTGGTTTCGTGCTTTCTGCTTTTATTTTACTATTAATTTTGTTGTTTAAGAATGATACGTATCAAATCAGAAGTGTAGCATAACGGCATCATTATTGATCCTGATGATGCCTTAAACTAAAAAAAGGGCGAAACGCGTCTGGGAGCAAGGGAAGGCAATTTTTTTTTTTACAAAACAAATATTCGCCTGTTTTTTTCACCGAGCACTGCGGCTTCCAGTGTTCAAATGTCCAAATTCCTAAGGGACCAAACTGCTGAGGTCACCGGTCCCTAGACTCACACACTACTTAAACTAACTGCTGCTGAGAACAACACTCACACCCACGCCCGAGGGAGGACTCGAACCTGGGGCGGGAGGGGCCGCGCACTCAGCGACATGGCTCCTCTAACGGCGAGGCCAGTCCGGGCGGCTCACGGCTTCCAGTGGACAACAAATTACCGAATATCACCACAGACAGACATCCGTCTCTTCTGAAAATTCAGTACAAGTTATCCTTGTCTTCATAACCCCCGTTCCCAGATCACTGAAGCCTGGGAAATGTGTCAACACAAAAGGCAACATTTCACTCGAGTTGTTGACGGGTGGGCGAGTCACACATGGCCCGACATGCGAAAGACAGGGCCCCATCCGCTACTGTCCCGAGGCGGCTCTCTGGGAACTCGAATTCCACACTCAGTGTTTCAGTGCCGCGTTCAGTCCTTCTTCCAGTCATAGTGGGAACTCATACTTTCAGCTAAAACAGATCAAAGCAGAATTAATGTTCACGGAAGAGCAGTAAGTGAGAGGTCCAGTTACTTGGGAAAGGCCAGCAGGGAATTTTCCAGATGAAAAACTCGCATCGTACCACTTTCAACACGAGGAGCACAGGCACCAGTAGCTGTCCCTTGCTTATAGTCAACGTGAGAAGGGCGATCCTTTAACAAATGAAACGGTCATAACTAAACAGGTGCACTCATATTTCGTTCATGTTTCCACACACGGTCCGTCTGTGACGTCTTCCCTGTTACTGCAGGTCCAAACCTCACTGACCTCGGAGCACAGGACACAGTTGACAGTGAGGACCCGAGACTAATTTTCGGTGTGCCAAAAGTCAATCAACAGGTCTCGATGACATGCTCATCGGGTTTTTTCACACATGTCTGGACATAACTGGACCCACATTTACAGAGATTGTGAATGAAGTTACCGCTGCCTTCCATATTCCTCTCATGTTTCTTGAAGAGATCATTACACTCCTACCAAAGAAAACTTGTGTTCACACGGTGGGAGGTATTGAGCGAAGCTCTCAACTAAATGCAGACTACAAACTCTTCATGAAACGCTTCGTGTCAGAACTAAAAATCATAAATGCATTAGTCTTCACCGGAAATGCGGAGATGCACAAAACAACATTTCCCAAGTCGTTTGTGCGTACAGGGGTGTGGCAGCTCACGCAGTAAGGAACACGTGTGATGTCACCAGCTCTTCCTTAAGGCTTACGATTGTGTCAGCCATGAAGACATGTGGCACAACTCTCGCATAAACTTTTAGTGAACGTTTTACAAACTCCATGAGGAAGCTATTAGCCACTACAGGTTGTGTAATAGCTGTCAAAACGGCTCTGAGCACTATGGGACTTAACTTCTGAGGTCATCAGTCCCCTAGAACTTAGAACTACTTAAGCCTAACTAACCTAAGGACATCACACACATCCATGCCCTAACCAAGATTCGAACTTGCGACCGTAGCGGTCGCGCGGTTCCAGACTGAAGCGCCTAGAACCGCTCGGCCACACCGGCCGGCAGTCTGAAGAATATCGTGTTTAGTATCCTAAGAAACATTAGGAAGTAAGCTTTTGTTTCATGGACGTACATCACTACTTGGTAGTATTCTAATACTAAAAATGGTGGTCTGTTTTGTACATTTTATGGCATTGTAAGAAACTGGTGTGGCTCTTGCACAGTTCTTGGGGCTGTGAGTCGAATGAAGGAACCCGGCGAACAGCATCGAAATTCAGCCACCACAGAACTCAGACTACAGCCTGGCTAATCGCCCTGCCCATTTGTTTCGACACATTCAATGTGTGGGCGACACACCAGGCCCTTGACAGCAGAAATACGTTAAGTAGCTCTGATTTCTGAATTAGATTCAGCTTGCTGTTCGTTACAGCCGTGACAGTAATCAGTATTTAAAGCCAGTTTAATGTTATCGCATATGACATCTGCACACGCAGCACTTTGAATGTGTTGGCGGCGCAGCTCCAAGACGACCGGCGGAACGGAGTACAGGACACAGTGGGCAGTGGAAACTTGTGGCTCCAGTTTATCGTTGTGCCTGTTGCCTGTCGAAATAGAGAGTAAATTTTTTACTGGATGAAGATCAGATTCGTCTTTTAGAAAGAGGCCCACATCATCAGCGTACGCTGTGCATGTTACTTTTCTTGTTTCTACTGAAATTCCATTTATTGTTTTTTCAATCAATATGAAGAAGACGAACGAGGCTGAGACATACACGAGCACTGTAAGCAGACAGCCCTGCCTGACAGACCTGCGAGTTGCCACAGCACCTGTTTTTCAACAGTTGATATGTACTGTAGTACTTGCATTGCTCAGTAAATCGATCGCCAAATCTAAGTTGTGCACGAGTTGACGTAGCTGTTTGTATCTGACACTCAGTAAACGTGTGGAAGTGGGGCGGAAGAACCGCGGCTGGGTCACGTGCTGCTGCTGCTGTGCGTGGCATCACGCGTGTGTACGCACAGACGGCTTGGGGGCTGCTCCCCCGTGCAGGTCCGCATTGACGGTGATGGCTAACAGATTCACGAATCGCTGGTTTTAATTTCGATACTAGGATTTTTACAACGAGTTTGTAATCGGCATTTAGGTGAGTTGCTGGGCGAAGATCTCCCACTCTATGACTACGTGTTTGCTTTGGTAGGAAAATAATCATTTTCTCCAAGAAATTCTGAATTTGGGTGGCAACAACAAATTCATTCATATTCTCTGTAAAATGGTTCCAATAACGTCCAAATACGTTTGATAAAATTGATTTGGGCACACGCCTACATCTACATCTACATGGATACTCTGCAAATCACACTTCAGTGCTTGGCAGAGGGTTCATCGAACCAACTTCACAATAGTTCTCTATTATTCCATCTCGAAAGCACAGCGGAGAAAACAAAGACGTATATCTTTCCGTGCGAATCCTGATGTTCCATATTTTATTGTAGTTATCATTTCTCCCTCTGTAGGAGAACAAAGTATTTCCGCAATCGGAGGAGAAAGTTCCCAACTGAAATTTCGTGAAAACATCCCGCCGCAATGAGAAACGCCTTTGCTTCAGTGATGTCCACCACAAACCCTGTACCATGTCAGTGACACTGTCTGCTGTATTTGTCGATAAGACTCCAAAAGAGGGCGGCCAAGCGTAGTGTAGGCAATCTCTTTCGTACATGTGCTGTGTCTCCTGAGTTTTCCGCCAATAAATTGCAGTCTTTGTTGGCTTTCGTCACAATATTTTCTCTGTGTTCTTTCCAATTTAAGTTATTCGTAATTGTAATTCCTTGGTATTTAGTTCGGTTTACGGCTTTCAGCTTTGTTTGATTTATCGTGTAATCGAAGTGTAAGGGCGTCCTTTTACCACTCGTGTGGATGATATCACACTTTTCATTATGTAGCGTCAATTGCCAATTTTCGCACCATACACATGTCTTTTCTAAATCGTTTTCATCTTCTGATGTCTTTACTAGACGATAAACGACAGCATCACCTGCAAACAACCCAAGACAGCTGCTCCACCTGCCTTCTAAATCGTTGGTATAGATAAGCAACAACAGGGGGTCTGTGACACTAGTTTGCGGATCAGCATAAATAAGTTCTGTTTTACTCGATGACTTTCCGTCAGTTAGTACGAACTGTGACCTATCTGACCGAAAATAAGAAAATACAGTCGCATATCTGAGACGATATTCCATAATCACGCAAATTGATTTCAAGTTGCTTGTGAAGTAAAGCGTCAAAAGACTTTTGTAAATTTAGAAATACAGAATCAATTTGAAATCACGTGACAATAGCACTCAACTCTTCGTGTGAGTAAAGGGATAGTTGTGTTTCACAAGAATGATGATATCTAAATCCATGTTGACTGTATGTCAATAGACCTGCTGATTAATTTTTGGATATTGTTTTATAAATTGTCTGAAGTCATCACTGTCAACTCGGATCTATGGGCATTCCATGTGTTTTGAGCTGAGTGAGGTTTGAGCCTGCAGTGACGGGGAAGACACTGCAGAAGGGTCAGTCGGGCTGTGAGCGAAAAGAAGAGTGGGCGTGTTCAGTTATGGCGGTCTCCGTTGTTAAGCGGTCGCCATTCTCTTGCTGAATGCATGGGGATCTCTTTTCCATTCTGTGTTTTCCGTTTTCAAAGTGCTTCAGTGCGATATTTTCATCTGGAAATTTCCCTGCAGGCCTTGCCTAGCAACTCACCCTCTCTTGTGTTGTGTTTTGAAGCGCATTAGTTCTGCCTTGATCTGTTTACGTTGACAGTGTGGGTCGCTATCAGGAGCAGCAGAAGGCCTAGCGACACCTGAAGCAGTGTCTGTGAAGTTCGGCTGCAGTTTCTCATCACAAAGCTGCGTCACAACAGCAGCCGGTGAGGACCTTCCGTACAGCAGGCCTGGCGCAACTCGCCTCTGCACTGTGACTGGGTTTAAACTTTGCCGCTTGTGTTGACAAATTTCCGTGGTACCAGCGATTTCGGAACAGAGGTCCTGAAGAGGAAGAAACTAGTATTCAATTCCTAAAGAGAACGAGGTCCGTTTGTGAAGCTAATCTTAATTTTAGGCTCATTTCAAAGCCACAATCGTCCGTATACTCAGCAGCCAAAATTTCAGCTTGCGTTAGATAACCGGTTAGACTTCCTGAAACGTACTTTTCATCTATTCTACTCGCCACACTTTCAAAAATGTGCAAAATCATTTTGATCTTAACGTAGAATGTGCCATACGTCAGTTAAGCTAAAACAACTAATTAGTTGCTGTAGTTCTGCATATTTATTAAGTGTTATAATTTCGTCTGCAGATCCAGCAAATAATTAAAATCCCTACCACATATTATGCTACTATTTGAATTTGGAGGAGATTTGAGATATGCTGACCAAAATCATCCGATCGTGCACGTGTAAAGTTAGCCCCGATGGCGCGTCAATATTTATAATGAATGCCTCTCCGACAGAACATGCAATTGCTCCTTCGCTGGGCTAGAGTTGGAGATTTTTAACAGTAAGATTATGCTTTAAAAGAATAGCCGTTCCTCAGTTGATTACTGGGTCGATATTAATCATAGCTTCCAAGTCATGCAATGTTCCCATTCCTGTCGTTGAGACTTGCTGCAGAAATATGACGTCAAACGTGCCGTGTTGTATTAAATCATCTAGCGCACCATTTGTAACAGAGGTTGTTTTCGGATTAGTATATAGTGTTAGCACACGGTAGAGTGACATTACACAGGAGTAAAGTCCTGTGACAGAATTGCGAAATTGCTGGGAGAACGGGAGAAAGTATCTTTGTAATATTGTGACGTTAACTGACAGCTGGGTGCTGATGTCTTTGATCACGAGTAAATTTTAAACTCTTGAATAGAACTGGAACTCGAATCACTAAACAGTATTACAGATTTTGTATGAGAAGTGGTCATCCTGATTTAGTTTAGGCTTGGCGCAAACTGCGACGCGACGCGACTGGGACGCGACACGCGCCTGCGCCAGGTCGCGCGGCATTGTGGTTGCGGCACAGTTTCTCGCGCCGCGCGTCGCGCTTGCCAAGCTAGCAGCGTGGGAAATTTTTGGCGGGGAGCGGAAAAGTAGCCCGGCCATGTGCTCACATCGGAGCGGCTCATATGAGCAGTGGTAGCACTGCCCATACGATAAATTTTGTCTTACTGTGTACTAAATTTTATTGCCATTGGGTAGCGTTTCGTTTTACGCCATTTAAACGATCCAGCTTTCTTTGTTAGTACGTTATACTTTTATGTTATTTATATCTGCATAGTTCTGTTTCGTTTTGTTGTTTTGTTTTTCTTCTGTAAAGAAAAATGCATACTTCAGTAACTAATGAGCCATTGGCCGCTGCTGCCTGCATCTCGTGGTCGTGCGGCAGAGTTCTCGCTTCCCACGCCCGGGTTCCCGGGTTCGATTCCCGGCGGGGTCAGGGAATTTTTCTCTGCCTCGTGATGGCTGGGTGTTGTGTGCTGTCCTTAGGTTAGTTAGGTTTACGTAGTTCCAAGTTCTAGGCGACTGATGACCATAGATGTTAAGTCCCATAGTGCTCAGAGCCATTTGAACCATTTTGAACCATTGGCCGCTGGAATTGTATCATATGCTTCCGCGATGATTTCAGATCGCAAGAAGAGACAGAGAGTAGTGAATAAGGAAGCAAGGAATATTATAAATTCATGTGATTAGGAAGCAAGGCAGGAAAGTAAAACAAGGTAACCTTCTCACTGCCTAGTATGCTCGTGTATCTGTACGATCTGCTACAAAAATTTAGAAAGAGAGAATTTCCACAGGTGTGATCCGTTTGTGCTCCTGGTAAAAAGCGTCCAAGATCTGAAGCATAAAAGTCTCTCTGTGATTACTTAGATATGGATGTAATAATGTAATAGGACACACTGTACTACATGCATGTGAACAACATATTTCCACTGCAAGCTAGAAACAGTCGAAAAGCAGTCGCAAATAACAATGTTTTAATTGGTTCGCCGTGATGAGAAAAAGTATTTCAATTGTTGCATGCACATTATCAGCATTAATAAAAAAATTATACGACAGGCTACACATAGAAGAAAATGGTCGGTATTATTACGATAGTAGGAATGTTATGATTAGATATATTTAATTTGTTGAACTGTACTGTTGACAAAGGCAGATCTACTTTCATGACTGTTTTTCGAAGCCCAACTCACAAGGCACACATGGCTAGCTTGTGCATTCCTGTCGCGCGCATTATCCTCCGCTGCTGACAATACACTGACCATTGCGTTGTGCGACAGATCAATTGTTTATTTTTCTGAATAACGACTATTTTATTCGCGATCACGCATTGTCAGTTTGGCAAGCCGTAGGTGAGTAACCAGTATCTGGCATGTGCCTATCATTCCGCCTGAAGGATCGCTCGTCATTATCTTAATACTACTCCGATGAAGAGAAGCAATAAAATCCTTTGGTAAGTTTCCATTCCAGTGGCTCAGTGTTAAATATACGATGGGTTACTAAAATTCCAACAGAATTGGCAATCTATTTTTCTGTCAATTGTTAACCTTTTCTCATTCGAAGAAGCATTACCGTTTGTGAGTAACGGCCACATTTCTCTTGGTGACTGGTTTAATTGTACTTCCTTTGTCACAGTGTAATTTGCCAAACTCATCTCACAGCAGCTATTGCGACAGAATTCCGAAACGGAGTGCCTCATTAAACAAGTAATTGGCAATCACAGAGCAACAATAGCTTACGAAAAACCTCATAGTGTCGGTTTGCAGTAACATACAAGAAGTAATTTCATGTTTATTTTCATACTAGGAAGCTCTTGTTTCGCTAGCTGTCGATAACTCTTAAAAAATTAGTCACTGGAGTGAAATAAATAGAAAGGGAAGTATAAGTACTGATATATCGCCATAGATAAGAAAGTTCCGTGTGCTTAAGAGTTGACAAAACACTCTCCTCCTTGTGTGCTATCATTCGCCAAACTTTCGTTTCGATGTCTCGAGCTGTTTAGGAGATATGAGAGATGTTGCGAGTATTTCAATCTCGCGGGCGTGAGATCGGAAGTGAGCACGCTACATAGGTTCCATTTCCTCGAGATCGGAGGCAGACAGAGTCCTCCTCCCAAGTCTAAACAAAAATTCAGCATGTTAGCTAAATTTCATACGCAGCAACAAATGGTGTAATACTCACCTAAACGCAAAATCATAGCGACCCTTAATTTTCGTTGGAAACTTTTTGAGTTTTGCGTAGTGTCTTACTAAAACGTGTACATCACAAATGGTTCAAATGGCTCTGAGCACTATGGGACTTAACATCTTATGCCATCAGTCCCCTAGAACTTAGAACTACTTAAACCTAACTAACCTAAGGACATCACACACATCCATGCCCGAGGCAGGATTCGAACCTGCGACCGTAGCTTTCACGCGGTTCCAAACTGAAGCGCGTAGAACCGCACGGCCACACCGGCCGGCCGTGTACATCACAATAAGAATGGTCATTAGCGAGATGATGGACACTTCGCCACGAAGCTGATACATAACGATTTTGAGGAAGATAACAGGTTGCGCGCGCTTCGGTTCTGTCAGCGCAGAGCGCCGCCAGCCGGCGGGTGCGAGGTGTCGTGTGCGCGTCGCAGTGTGCTCTGGACACCCGCGCGACCCGTGCGTGTCGCGCTGTAGTGTCGTGTCACGTGACACGCGCTGTACGCGTCTCACCTTGCCTAACGCTGCCACTCACGGCGCATTTATTGCTGCGCCGTCACGTATGCGACTTTAGTCGACTCGCATCGGCCATGCATTGCTCTACTGTAACACAATACATTCTGTGCAACCGCTATCTACATGTCTGAGGAGACTGTGCAGCCCTGATTCGTGCCCATGTAATGATGAATTATCGTAGAGTACAGCACAGAACACGAAAAACATAAAGATACAGGAAACAGGGCGACAGCCTTCAAAAATTCCTCAACTTTGGAATCTGACTTGAGTCGGTGTGTTTATAAGCCACATCTGATAGTAACTACTGTGTTCAAAATGTATAAAGGAACATGGCTTAAAGGCTTCGTGTACTCATGACAAACTACTGTGGCTGTTCTTATAGCGTTCTGCTCATGTGTTCCAACAATACGTTTTTGTTTCTTTCTTTATTTCTTTTCTTGGTACTGTCACTACTCTCCAACACAATACTTGGAGTCATTTTACATTTCACAACACTTCTGCAGAAATAGCAACGGTTCAACTACGGAAAGAGAAACGTAAAGATATAGTGCATGAAGTATTCGGTAGATGGCATGCCAGTATGATCACCATCGAAAGGGCACTATTCCAGGAGTAAAGCCCTTTCATAAATGATGCCGCTGTAACGACTCGCAGTAACACATTTCAGGTATAAAGGCAATAAAGCTCTTCTCATACCAAAAAAAAAAAAAAAAAAAAAAAAACTGTATCTATGTGTGTTGGATCCGTTACCGCTCTTAACTCATTTTGTCAAAATTTGGACTAAGGCTCTTTCAAAAATGATTCTTCAGTCAACTGTATCCCCTTACAGTAAACAAGACAAATCGTGACGTGACGCAGTTGTCAACAATACACGGCTCTCGTCATCGGCCCACGCCGTATCCCAGCAACGGTTTTGATCCGAAAGGCGAGCAAGGCGGCTGTTGCTGTCCCCGTCGCCAGCAGTCTCTCAAGAAACAGAGAAATGCGGCAACAGCACGGAGCAGCGGCAGCGGTCTGTGCCGAGTCACCGACCAGCGTCTGCTGTCTGCCAAAGCACGGCCACCGAAATGACTGCACCTTCCTGCGCATGCGTAACATTAATTCTCGACTCCTGCATGTCTAATAAATATGATCTTAGACGCAGCACATATATATTAAGAATAATATAATTTTACAAATCAGTCGAGCGGATTATTCGTACGAATCTATCTAAGGCAGTCACTGTAGGAAAAAGATTAATTTTATGTATCTTTTAACTACAGGAAGATCGGGCGTCTGCAGATTATAAATATTCCTACAAAGCTACCATGCCAAGAGCTTTCTTCGTTCGATCTATTGGATAATGCTCGACAACGTTAGCACATCGCCATGGTTTCTTGAGACACGCGTCCTCCATGGGCCTATCGTAAGGCATAATTTATTTTTACAAGATTTTCCACCAGCCTAGATATGAATTTCAGGCATTAAGTACTACTTTGGTTCAATTCTAGTGTCCTATCCCACCCGTCAACTTTGACTAGCGACGTCGTGACATCAGCGGTCTACGATGCGAAAGATGAAAGTGTCCCGTCATTAAATGTTATCTGCAGTTGTCTCAGTGCCTGAAGTAAACTGTAAATATGTCGCGAATTCCGAGGGTACGGTTAGGCAGCACCGCAACCTCAGCGCGCAACTTACACTGATGCCAGTGAATCAAGCAGCAATCGTATTTTTCATACTTGGTTCTCACAAAATATTTAGCTATTTATTTCCCAATAAGATATGATTTCCGAATGTGAGGTCGGGCAGGAATCGAAAGAACAGCATAATTGGTGCGAATGGAACGGTTAGCTCGCATATTTATAATCTTGATTCCCACGAATATTTGGCTGTATTTTTCCTCAAACTGCACGATTTATGAGGGTGAGGTTAGGCAGGAGACTATAAGAGGACAGCCAGGCCTATACAGGTAAATTGTAGGTCTCTACTGCACGGTGCGTTATTTTTGCTGACATTTCATTAAGTATCTACTGTTATTACATTTTAGGATTTTTTTGTTTTGTTTTTGTCTTTGTACTTGAGTTGTCTAGATCAAGTTTAGTTATGGATTCCAGAATTTCTTATTTTTCGGAGTACTACAGAATGCGACAGTAGCAACAGAAATACAGTGGCACAGAACAGCACTAACCAATTGCAAAAACGCTGAAAATAATGAAACTTGGACTCGATATGTTGAACTGAAATATGTAACTCCATTCTCGTGACCGGTTCGAACATTTGTCACTTTTTGTGAATTTTCCTTATCCCTGCAGTGCTTCTTTTTGTAATTCTGTGCTTATTTCTCCTTATTTCCTGCTTATCACCTCTTTAAGTTTTCTATTTTTTTATAATTGAATTTGATCAACTATAGACAGCTTAGAACCTAAGACAATGGTACGTCGTTTCTCTTCTTCCCAGAATCTCTTTATGCATTGGCTGGTGGCCTGGCTCTGTTCATTTGACATCAGCCTCCTAGGTTGTGAGTTTTGTTGTCGGACAAGAAATTTTGCACTACTGACCTGTAGCCTGAAATTTTCTCTGTCTTGTCTGGTGTCTTCTGTGACGTTCGGTTTTGTCATATCCTTTCTTGGCTGTTCCAGCCACCTCGTGATGTTTTTTAATTTGGAAATACGAGATTAAAATTTTTCTCCAATAGCCTGTAGTCATTCGTACAATGACCGTAAAACTTTCATCTCCTCTTTCTTATTGTGTCTGCGACTGTTCCTGTATTTCCCTATAGCTCTTCATTTCTCCTCTTCGTCAAGCTATTAGTTTAGTTCTTTTGTGGCCCTGAAGTCTTTCTGCATTTCCAGTTCTTCTCCTTCACCTCTTGTACTCGGTGTTAGGTATTTAGATCTGCATGGTGCATTCGGTGTAATTACTGTTGCGTGGTGTTAAATTTTTGCCTGGAATGATACTGATTTTTTATTATATCGGTTTCGGGTGAGTTTGTTTGCTAATTCAATTTTCCTCGAGCTTTCTTTACTTGTGATGTTGTCTAACCATTTGATTGTATCCATTCTCCCACATAAGCTTATCAACTCTTTTGACGTTTCCATTTTGTGTTTGTATATATTTTTCTCTATTGTGTATATGTTCAACGTATTCCGTTTTCGCTTCCGACATTTGTAATCAGGTTGTAGCTCCAATTTTGTACAGTGTTTCTATCATTACCTTTTCATCTGTTTTGTCCTTAGAAATCACAGAAATATTGTCAGATATTTCAAGTCAGATCATGCTCTTTCTTGTTCTAGATGGATTCCTTCGACGTTTTCCTCTTGTAGTTCTCTGTCCCTCCCTGTCATGTCCTTGTCTGATGTCAGACTGAAGAGAATCGGTGAGAGCCCATGGCGCTGCCCAACCCTGTGTCAGTTGTGAAGGCTTCAAAAACTTCTCCTACGAATTCAACTTTTGAACTTGCGTCTGTAAGTGCCTGTTTGACTAATTGTCTGCTGATTTTCTCAGCGCCTACTTCTTCCTCTGTGAAGGACACTGTCTGACAGTTTACACAACCGTAGGCTTTTTTTGAACTCATTGAATATAACGACTGTGTTGTGGTTCTATATTGTTCTGATCCTGATGATTCTTTTCAAGTTAGAAATTTCCTCTGGGCAAAAACTATTTTTCCTCAATCCCGCTTGGTAAACGCCAGTTGTGCGTTCTGATTGGTCTTCTGTCTTACCCAATAGAGGTCCTACAATTAAGTTGGATACATGTGTGTGTCCGTCCTGTCTCCCTTCTTATGTGGCGGATGGATTATGGCTTCCTTCCAGTCGTCCCGTACTCCTCCTTTCTCCCAGCAACATTTCATAACCTCGTAAAAGGTTTCAGCTGCCCGCTCCCTCCTAGTTTTCACATCTCAGCCAATACCCCGTCTTCTCCTGGCGCCCTGTTGTTTTTCGGCTGGCCACTGTTTTGTTGAGTCTAATGCAGTTATATGGCTCTCAAGGCGGGATTTCCTTTAGAGGCTGTCTGAAAGACTGTCTTTGTGTTGGTTCCTCGCAGTTTAGAAGGTTGTTGAAGCATTTTGCTAGTAATACAGAGTTGTGTTGGTTGTTGGTAGTCAGTTTGCCTTTTGAATCTTTGAAGTACAACTGCTTGTACCCTGTTATTTCTGCTTTGAAAACTTTTTAGAATTCCCTTGCGTTGTTCTGTCTGAATTCTGTATCTATCCGTTTCCCATATGTTCCTAATTATGTCATTTTGCCATTGTTGTGTTTGATTTTAAATTGTCCCTGCCAGAAACACCCACTTTCCCATAATAACGAGCACCAAAACATATACTGAGATTAGTGAACACAGGATTGTCGTAGCGAAACTGAGTGTTGTAACTCCCTGACGAAAGATTCGTAACCCAAAGACTGGAAACTTGCACAGGTCACACCAATACTTACGAAACGCAGTAGGAGTAATCCATCAGTTTACAGGGCCATATTACCAACGTCTATTTGCAGCAGGATTTTGGAACATATATCGTGTTCGAACATTATGAATTATCTCTAAGAGAACGGTCTATTAACACACAGTCAACACAACTGGCTTTTATTCACACGAAGTATTGAGTGGTGTTGACAAGGGATTTCCGATTGATTTCGTCTTTCTAGAGTTCCAGAAGACATCTGACACTGTATGTCACAAGCGGATTGTAGTCAAATTGCGTGGTTATGGAATATCGTCACAGGCTGGCCAGTGACTTGATTCGTGATTTCCTGTCACAGAGTTCACAATTCGTATTAATTGGCAATTGATCCTAAATAATGAAAACTGTGAGGTCATCCACATGAGTGCTAAACGGAATCGGTTAGACTTCGGTTAGACGATAAATCAGTCAAATCTAAAGGCCGGGCCGGCCGAAGTGGCCGTGCGGTTAAAGGCGCTGCAGTCTGGAACCGCAAGACCGCTACGGTCGCAGGTTCGAATCCTGCCTCGGGCATGGATGTTTGTGATGTCCTTAGGTTAGTTAGGTTTAACTAGTTCTAAGTTCTAGGGGACTAATGACCTCAGCAGTTGAATCCCATAGTGCTCAGAGCCATTTGAACCAAGCCATCTAAAGGCCGGAAATTGAACTAAATACCTAGAAATCACCGTTACGAACAACATAAATTGGAAAGAACGCATAGGAAATATTGTGGGGGAGGAGAACCAAAGACTGCGTTTTATTGGCTGAAGATGCAACAGATCTACTAGAGAGACTGCCTACACTACGGTCGTCCATCCTCTTCTAGAATACTGCTGTGCAGTGTGGGATCATTACCAGGTAGAATTAATGGACTTCATCGAGGATGTTCAGGGAAAAGCAGCACATTTTGTATTATCGAGAAATAGGGGAGGGAGTGTCACTGACATGATACACGATTTGGGGCGGCCATATTTAAAACAAAGGCATGTTTCGTTGCGGCAGAACCTTACAACGAAATTTCGAACACTAACTTTCTCCTCCAAATGCGAAAGTATTTTTTTTTCGCCGACATCCACAGGGAGAAACGATCATCATCATAAAATAAGGAAATCAGGTCTCGCTCGGAAAGATACATCTGTTTGTTTCTTCCGCATTCTGTTTCAGACTGGAATAATAGAGGATTATTGTGAAAAATGGTTCGGTGAACACTTTGCCAAGCACGTAAGTGTGATTTGCAAACTGTCCATGTAGATGTAAATTGCGAGTTTTCTACGAGTGATATTGTAGTGGACTGTAAAGGACATGCATGGTGCTTTCACTTGCACACGTGAACTGTGATAATTTGTTTGATGCATGTATGGTTCTTTATGTTGTTACTTTCTCTTTTGTTAGCTCAATTTATTTGCAATATAGCTTATAGCTGTGTAATTAATCGCATGAGCTGCAATCGAATTTTATTGTATGTATGTATATTATCTGTCTTTTTTGTGATACATTCATTGGTTTAGGATTGAATCTCATTGCCTTTAGATGTCGCCTCTAAGTAGCATCTGTGAGTCAGATATGGCGTCTATCAAAGCCATAGAGTAGAAAAATCTCTGTTGTGAGCATTGCGTGATGTGCATGTTGTCAACATTAAGCTGAAATTGTCGCATGATCTCGGGATGACTCGTTTTAAGACCAGTTCACAATGGCCGTCAGGTCTCGTCATGTGAAAACATCCCACAATGCATTTCAAGTGGCGGCATTCAGACAAGTCGTCAACAGACCGCCACGTCACGTCACGTCACGGCAGGTCAAGGTTTCCAGGGAATGAAGTGTCGACGGTATCATCATCTGCTATCAGCGTAAGTTAACTCGTTGTATAGTAGTGGAAATTGTGCTTTTGTAACTTTTTACTCTTCATTTTCTTATTGTGCTTTGATTTCGTGGCAAACTGTAAATGTTCGATGCCGACTTGGAGGTTTTTTGCACTGGATGTTCTCACACAAGCGATGTGAGATATCTGAAAGCGAAACATTATTTAGGTTTGGCAATAACAGAAGAGACGCGCACTCACCCATAACATAGAAATGTCGACGTTTTGAGGTGTTGCTTCACGTCTCAGCACTTCAGCAAACAAGACTGATCAAGAATATAAGTTATGAGGTTTGCTTTGGCCATTAATAACCTTAGTTCCTCAATTGAAATACTATACCCTGACACGGACTAAGCGAATTGACGTTACATGACGTGACAGACAGTGTGAATACACGCTGACGTGATGGTGCTGTGACGTGATGTCTGCTCATTTTGCTCGTCAATCCTGAGAGAACAATTTATTCCAGGTATCAAATGCAAGTTGTTATGGTGTCTGCAAAACGCCTGTACCTAATACACAGCACATACGATTGGAATCTGTCTGAACTAACGATTTGGCGACATTCAAAATTTATAGGACGTTTTACGCACAAACCTATGCCACCCCAAGAATACACAACCAATGTGACAACGTGTGTCGACAACAGAAAATAAATTCTGTGCATGTGAATCCTCACTCTATGGTCAAAGCGGAAGGTGAAATCGAGCACTAGAATATGTTCATTGTTTTTTTCTGTTTATATATCATTAAATGACGCGTCCTTGTGCCAATGCAACTCGCATCCTTAACACCAGTGCAGTACTGCCACGTTACCTTGGCTTCTCATCTCCCTAGAACAGAATTAGTAGAGACTGCGCGAATTCGATCTCCTGATATGTTGATCCGTTTCGCTGTTAACTTTGGCGTTCAGGCCATAGGCCTGACACTATAGTGGTCTGCAACATACTGGTTACAACGCAAAATATTTTAATTACAAACTTTAGCAATTTTCTGTACCGTGCTTATGTATGACACATGGACATGCTTCTCATTTAAACCAGTATATGATGTGGGTATTTCCTTCGCCATGATGTCATATTTTTGTGCTATAGCCATAATGTTTACACCTTGTGGTCACAGATAACTTTTCTTCCAAACATGTATTTATTTATAAATGTATTCACAGATAACATAGTTCTTCCAAAGATGTTTGATTTTATGTACCTACGATCTTCCTGTGAACATGGATTGTCCAACATAGACATGTTATTCATCTTTGGCCATGTCAACCAGTATCTTCCATAGTATAATTTCAGATCAGATTCATTACACATGTAACTACTATACTGATGTTCATTCTGTGGCTCGACTGTTTAATGACTGGATAATATACTTGCTACCTGTCTGTCGTTGACTTAGACCATTAAGCACTTTCTTGATGCTGGAACATCTATTTTAGATCTTGACGATGCCTTCACATACACTATGTGGTCAAAAGTATCGCGATACCTGCCTGAAAATGACTTACAAGTTCGTGGCGCCCCCCATCAGCAATGCTGGAATGCAATGTGGTGTTCGATTTGTTATCATCCACAACTTTAAATGGATTACACGCTTTCTCTTTAAAGTACTTTAATCACCACATGGGGTCGCAGTAACCTTGAAAATTGAATTTCAAATGGTCTTGGGAAATCGTAAATTAAAAAAACAGGAGAAAAGTTGTGCATAATTCGGGCTAAGCTTGCCAGCACTTAGTCAGTCGTATTCCACGCTAAACTGCAGCAGCGACAGAGATGTCCCTCAGACGCCGACTTCAGTTCTCCAGGCTGGAGTGAGAGCGGCACTGTTGCAGGGACGTCGCTGCTGAGGAAAGTGGAAGAGGAAAAGGGGTTCATCTCGGAATCCCAAAGTGGGAGGAGAGAAGATTAAAGAGAAAGGAAACAGAAATAAACGCGGAAACACTATCTAATACAACGTTTCTGGCGATTGGCAACCCAATTTGGCCCGACCCGATTCTGCCGAAAACCCGCAGAAATTGACAGGTATGTGGTATTAACGTCGGAGAAAAACGGTACATTGCCTCCTGTGCGGTAAACATTCGTCACAAGTAGTATTGCTGTGTTTGGGACAGAATTGAACATTTGGATTTGCAGCTTCAGATTGAATAACGTAACAGTTTCTGAGACAACCTGCTGGACGCCCAGTACTTGCCGCCTACCAGAGTGAAAACTTTCTGAGCCGAATTACCTCAATGAGTGTGCCGAATTACCTCTCTAAGTGTGCGTCATCATGGTTTGGTGCAACTTACAGAATCGCGACCTTCGGTTGTATGAATGAAACGGAGAATGTACTTTATACTCGAAATTGTGGAGAACATTCCCAGGTTCGCGCGAATGAAGCGAATCGGAAAATATACTTCACCGGAGAAATTTCTCAGCTTGAGTAAATGAGTGGAAGAAGCCGCTAAAAACAAAGAAAATGCTCCTATTTCGTATGAATAAAACTAGAGGGGCGAATCACGAACCGAGAACATTCTCCGTTTTTTGAAGTGTGCTCTGTAGCATACATCGAACTGATTAAGTTTTGATGACGTTAGCTTTTGCACACTTTTTGGTATTAAAGGCAGAGTTTATATTGCCTGGAAGGCAAGAAGGTATACGTACCCGAAGAAATACAGAAGAGAGGAACCGTAGAAACTTCTACGAGTTTTACAATAAAAACATTATTTGCATGGCGAATTTCCTTCGAAAAAATCATGAAAGAAGAGATGAGCGACCTTTCAAATGAAGTGAAAATTAAAATGTTTTTGTTGCTATTTAGTAGACTCAAGTTTTCACACTGATGTACGAGAAGACTTTGGTATACACAACACCTGTGCCGCTGACGTTTCCGGAGATTCATGTCTTCTCACACCGTAAATCTTACACTTCGTTAAGTTCGAAATATAGACGAATCAGAAAATTTAACAGCTGGTTGATTACAAAGCTAGCGATCGGTTTCTCGTAACGAACCCCACGGGCGATCGCTTGCATCCTTGACGCGCAAGCACACCATTCTGCGTCGTATTGAAACAAAATTATCTTTTCTTAGAGAACTCGGCCATAGTTCCGGTTTGGAGTCGATGAAAAATGATGTAATTTTAAGATTTCATTCACATAATGTGTTGACCTAACTTCAGTAACAGAAAAGCTTCCCACATGTCGTAAATTCAGTACGATCGCAGAAAATGCATTTTTCTAAATTGTCTTCAATCGTCTTAACAATTTGCTGCCGCACATAAAAGTGAAATCTAAACGTAGTGCAACTCTTCCCAAACACACTGACGCCAGTTTCATCTTTGTACACTGAACGCTTTGCCTGTTTGAGCGAGCTGAATGAAGTCTGACGTTATGCGTGCGTTCTGTGCGTTCTGTGCATACGACACACACAGAGAACCTTCTCAGGGAGGTGGGGAGGAAGTGGGAAGGAAACTCTCTCGCCACAGAATACGCTTCCGATTTTTCATTCATGCGAAACTGAAAACTTTCTGAGAGAATATTCTTTTGCTCTGATAATCTTCTCCGGAGAAGGATGTCTATATGTATACGACTCCTAATCCTCATGATTTCTCCCCATGAATGCGAAATCGAAGGGCGTACTCATGACATAAACTAGAGAAACTGTGGCGGGAGGGGGCAGTTCATGCTATTCGCAAAGAATTGGGAGTAGGCAAACCAGGCATCATTTCTTGATAGAGAAAACAGAAAATTGGTGACAAACTGCTTTCAATAAACATTTTCAACATAAGAATGCACTCCCGAAAGAATACAATAATTTAAGTTCTTGGATTGGACTCAGATGTTTCTGATACTTCCTTTTCTTAAATCTCGCCGTATTCTTTCACGCAGTTTCGGTGTTCGCTCAGCAGGAACAACGCAGCCAGTCTCCCTCGTCTGTCTCCATTCGGTTCTAAGCCAAGTCTTTGCTGTTCGTATGGTATTGAAGGACCGTTCCATAGTCACCGTTCCCGTGGAACAGTACTCAAAATATTTACTGCTTCTATAATGCTAGAGAAAAGGTTCTTGCCCTAGTGAAACAGAGCAGCGACCTATAAACCACTTAATTTAGAGTCAGAGACACACTTTCTCCTCAATCAGTTGTACTGCGGGTGCAGCTGAATGGCAATGGCAATAAAACCGTTAAGCTTTTAAAACAACTCGGTGTTTTTATGGAAGTTCACTGCGCTACTTTTGCCCATATTCAGGGGATGTAGCTTGTTCAGAGCAAACGCTGGAATACTTTCAGGGGAAACTGAATACTTAACGGAGACGCGAGTGATTCGATATACGGTAATACGGCCGAACGTCTTCAGCACTTCCTCTCATTTTACGTCGAACATTTTCTTTCGAATTTTTGCTTACAAGCGGAAGGTCAAAATTTAATTTCCACCTCCGGTCCCCCTGTAGGAACAGCCTGTGCTTCTACAAGTAATTCCACACTCATCGTGTCTCCTTCACTTAGGTCTGCACTCAGATGGTCGAGAACCCACGGCGTGTGTTCACCCACCGACTTACACTGCTGGACATCCACAACGGGTACCACAACTCTAGAGACCTCGCCACTACTATTCTGCGAAGATAAACTACACCAACGTTCCCTTTGAAAGGTGGATGACGGAATACCACTTTTTGTGACTTGGTAGATAATTACATCTGGCAAATTTTTTTAGAAATTAAATGCCATTATCTCACACACTCATTACAGATTCATACACGCCACGTAGTAATACGCTTATCTCCTGTTCTTCATCAGCAGCATAACGAGTACGGCCTGCCTGACACCATCAACTCTGCAGTCGACTGCCTTTCATCTGCAAACAGAACATCCCCTGCTCGAGAGCTGCCTTTCAGATGTAGGGATGTGTCTTTATTTCTTTAATTTGATAAAAATGATATCTACAAATTCCTGTACGGCATGTAGTTCATCTACACATATGGGTTACTGCTGCTACGATGGCAGCTTATCAACATTTAAGAGAGTCTGAACGTGGTGTTATAGTCGGCGCACCAGCGATGGGACACAGCAACTCCGAGGTAGCGATGAAGTGGGGATTTTCCTGGACGACCATTTCAATCGTGTACCTACAATATCAGGATACAGGAAAACATCAAATCTCCGACATCGCTGCGGACTAAAAAACATCCTGCAAGAACAGGAGCATCAACGACTGAAGAGAATCGTTCAACATGACAGAAGTGCAACCCTTCCACAAATTTCTGCAGATTGCAATGCTGGGCCATCAGCAGGTGTCGGCGTGCCAACCACTCACCGAAAAATCGTCGAAAAGGGGTTTCGGATCCGAAGGCCCACTCGTGTATCCTTGATGACTGCACAACACAAAGCTTTACGCCCGTCAACACCATCACTGGACTGTTGATGATTGGAAACACGTTGCCTGGTCGGACGAATCTCCTTCCACATTGTATTGAGTGGATGGACGTGTACGGATGTGGGTACAACCTCATGAATCTATGGACCCTGCATTTCAGCAGGGGACTGTTCAAGCTGGTGGAGGCGCTGTAATGGTGTAGCTGGCGTGATATGGGACCCGTGACACGTCTAGATACGACCCTGACAGGTGACAAGTACGTAACCATCCTGTCTGATCACCTGCGTCCATTCACGTCCGTTGTGCATAACGACGGACTTGGGCAATTCCAGCAGGACAATGCGACATCCCGCACGTCCAGAACTGCTACAGAGTGGCTCCAGGAACACACTTCTGATTTTAAACACTTCCACCGGCTGTCAAACTTGCAGCATACTGTTCAGAGGAGATCTCCACCCCCTCGTACTCTTACGGATTTATGGACAGCCCTGCAGGATTCATGGTGTCAGTTCCCTCCAGCACTACTTCAGATATTAGGCGAGTCCATACCACGCCGTGTTGTGGTACTTGTGCATAAAATATGTGGACTTGAACAGCAAATTTTAAGTGCGTCTTTAGGGTTACATCTACTCCTTTTCCAGAAACTGCTCCTCTAGCTTTAGACTTATCTAATACGACTGTAGGGCAAGAATTATTCGGATTGCGTTTATTACATGCTGCGTGACTAATCAATGTAACTGGAGATCCATAGTCAGTCACCGCGGTGAAATTACGTGAGTCAACTGATATGTTGATAATCGCACGATACACATTCTCTTGTGGCTGTTCTTTTCCCTGCAATAGCGTGTCTATTATGTCTTCCAGTGCGACAATACGTTCTGTTACTGTGTTCATATTGTAAAAATGTGCAAACTGATAAAATCCTGAACTTAAGTATTGATCTCCTTAACAAAATCAAAGTGGTCTGCGTGTGTTAATAGTCTGGAAATAATCCTGTTCGTGAAATGATCCCTGTCCGTTGATAATTTTCGTAGCAACTGATCCTGAAATGAAAATATCTCACCGCGTAATGTAATTGATTGGTAAGTACTAGCGCCTACTCGCTCATAAATTATTTTGCAGAAAGCTTCGTCCATTTCGTGCTCAGGTGAACGCCACGTCGAGTTACAAATGTTGTTTACATTGGTGCTCAGGTGTACTCAGAATATGTTACATTTCGTTTGAAAGAATTGTGCACAAGTTAAGAAAATGGTCCACTCCAGTATTGTGCACTAGCTATAAAGTCAACAATTGAGGCAAAAAAATTACATTCATGGCATTATCTTTTATCGTTATTCTGCTCAAAATCTCATGAGACTAATTGTGATTATATTGTCTTTTAGTCGCAGCAAGTATGTATCGAAGCAATGTCTTTTCGTGGTTTTCACACACGCAGCTGTTGGCCTGAGAGTACCCAGCACGCTATGCAGCACATGTTGGAGTGTCTTCCGGCATTCGTGACGTTGTAACAGCTCACCAGGTGAAAGCGTCGTATCGTGACTGTGTGGGGGGGGGGGGGGGGCGGCTGAGAGCAGACTTGGTGCACTCCGTACGTGTCAGCAACAAACCGAGTGACAACTCAGAGCCACACCGCTCACAGAAGGTACCTCCATGTCACTTTAACAAAATGTCTGTGAAGTCACCTAAAATCATGATAATCGATGCGGCATGTCGTGGTGTAGAAAACGTTAATAATACCTCCAACTTTCTCACAGTCCAGACAATAACTATACTTGAGTCCACGAATGTGCCGCTTTCACAAAGTACGTATATTCTGTTACGATACAGTGAAAGAAAATAAAGCTGAGACGTTTATACTGTGTGAGAGAAAAGGAACATTAAAATATAGTAATAATTACATGTACAATGCATTGTGAAAATATCGATAGGCAAACATTGTTATCAGTCTCCTTACATTTTACACGTGCATGAGTCGACCACTCGTGTTGTTATGCAAGAGTACAATGCTGATTTCTACACAGTGTATGTTTTTATATACTTGAGTACACTCGTCGAAGGATACAGCCTAAAGGGAAGGACAGGAAAGAAATGTGAACAATATTTTACTGCTGTAGAGGAAAAAAAGAAATTATCACATTTGTCTGTCATCTGTCAGTCGTAAAACATAAAGCAAATGAAAATGTATTCCGAAAACTTTAACTTATGCACACGCCAATTACTTATAATTACCCCAAATGCAAAATTTAAGTAGTATCAAGGCGAGTACTTAATGTCTGTCAACAAGTAAAGTCACCGTGCAGAATGAAAATAAATAGGAAATTCTCTCTTTCCGATGAAGTCGATTAGCTATAGGCGAAAAACAATGACAAATGATATTATCCTGTGAATGAGACGAAAATCGATTAGCTCAAGCCAAGTCACAAATCGATCAAAGCAAGTACATGGCATGGCTATAAGGGTCTTCAATCCTTCACGTTGCCGTTCACAAAATGATGAATTCTGCTAAATGACAGTGTTTATCTTCCTGTAACTTCATAGCCTTGTATTATCGTTTTGCAACGCCTTGTCACAGGCCGTTAGAAATAGCACTCGTCAGAGAAACGCAGCAAAACACAATCAACAAATCACGCACCAAGGCTAAAAACATGTAATCCGCAACAACTTCTAGCATCAATACGCCAAACTTCATATCTTAAATCATAAACGCCTGCATAATAGTCATAAAAAGTTCGCTATCCTCACTTCCTAAACTCCTGGAAATTGAAATAAGAACACCGTGAATTCATTGTCCCAGGAAGGGGAAACTTTATTGACACATTCCTGGGGTCAGATACATCACATGATCACACTGACAGAACCACAGGCACATAGACACAGGCAACAGAGCATGCACAATGTCGGCACTAGTACAGTGTATATCCACCTTTCGCAGCAATGCAGGCTGCTATTCTCCCATGGAGACGATCGTAGAGATGCTGGATGTAGTCCTGTGGAACGGCTTGCCATGCCATTTCCACCTGGCGCCTCAGTTGGACCAGCGTTCGTGCTGGACGTGCAGACCGCGTGAGACGACGCTTCATCCAGTCCCAAACATGCTCAATGGGGGACAGATCCGGAGATCTTGCTGGCCAGGGTAGTTGACTTACACCTTCTAGAGCACGTTGGGTGGCACGGGATACATGCGGACGTGCATTGTCCTGTTGGAACAGCAAGTTCCCTTGCCGGTCTAGGAATGGTAGAACGATGGGTTCGATGACGGTTTGGATGTACCGTGCACTATTCAGCGTCCCCTCGACGATCACCAGTGGTGTACGGCCAGTGTAGGAGATCGCTCCCCACACCATGACGCCGGGTGTTGGCCCTGTGTGCCTCGGTCGTATGCAGTCCTGATTGTGGCGCTCACCTGCACGGCGCCAAACACGCATACGACCATCATTGGCACCAAGGCAGAAGCGACTCTCATCGCTGAAGACGACACGTGTCCATTCGTCCCTCCATTCACGCCTGTCGCGACACCACTGGAGGCGGGCTGCACGATGTTGGGGCGTGAGCGGAAGACGGCCTAACGGTGTGCGGGACCGTAGCCCAGCTTCATGGAGACGGTTGCGAATGGTCCTCGCCGATACCCCAGGAGCAACAGAGTCCCTAATTTGCTGGGAAGTGGCGGTGCGGTCCCCTACGGCACTGCGTAGGATTCTACGGTCTTGGCGTGCATCCGTGCGTCGGTGCGGTCCGGTCCCAGGTCGACGGGCACGTGCACCTTCCGCCGACCACTGGCGACAACATCGATGTACTGTGGAGACCTCACGCCCCACATGTTGAGCAATTCGGCGGTACGTCCACCCGGCCTCCCGCATGCCCACTATACGCCCTCGCTCAAAGTCCGTCAACTGCACATACGGTTCACGTCCACGGTGTCGCGGCATGCTACCAGTGTTAAAGACTGCGATGGAGCTCCGTATGCCACGGCAAACTGGCTGACACTGACGGCGGCGGTGCACAAATGCTGCGCAGCTAGCGCCATTCGACGGCCAACACCGCGGTTCCTGGTGTGTCCGCTGTGCCGTGCGTGTGATCATTGCTTGTACAGCCCTCTCGCAGTGTCCGGAGCAAGTATGGTGGGTCTGACACACCGGTGTCAATGTGTTCTTTTTTCCATTTCCAGGAGTGTATTATTTCATCACATCTTCTATATAAAATTCCATAATTCATTGCTACACATACTTCATCTATAATTAATCCTTGTCTTCACTTCACATACGACATCTATAGTAAATTTCTTACAGTCACTGAAGAAACCCTGATTGTACCTCCGTGTTAGAGTATCTCAGTGGAAGACGCTGAAATTAAATATCTCCTCCGACTGTTGAGAGTACGTGTTATGCCTGTGCAAATAAATGTACTCTACCCGTTTTCTCAGTACTATCTGGAATCCGTTACTGCATACTTCTGTACGTTATCCTGTAAGAGAAAATGCATTACGACGACCAAAATTCGATGTTATTGTTTCTCATGTTGCTTTTATCTTCTGTGATGCCTTTTCTTCTTCGAAAAACTCATTGCTGTCTTCTTTTACCTAACCTTTGCTTGTAAAATGATGTATTCTAAAGATCTGGGTAAGTTATGTTAGAACATGACGTGGTATATCCTCTAACGATCATTGTATCTGTAACATAAAAGTCATAAGGCAGTGAAAATAGAGGTACGAAATGGCTTGTACTTATAGTACTGTAACAGGAAAAATATTATTTTCGTCATTTACGTGCGAATGAAAGAAAACCCATAGAAACAGCTTGACTACTGTGTACAAACGGTTGATGTCATAAGAAAATGAAATACGTGTTGTCAGAACGTAATTGTTATATGTCGGTATGGTGGTGTCATTAAGGAGTAGGAAGTCAACCAATTATTTAGTGAACGGTTTTATATTGGTGATGTGATGAAGACCTCTCGAAGCTTTCGTTGTGAATGTTTCAAGATGTCCTACATTCGGAAATGGGATTCGTCGAGTCCGAAATAGTCCGTTATAAAGTAATACAAATTTCTGACACCTGTTCTTTGCTTTACCAGATAATCGATGTGCTCGAACTAAAACTGTTTGTCGAACTTGAGATATTCCAGTGTGATTTACCTTCTTTTGTAGCATTTCCTCTTCTCAGCTGCCTCTTTTGTATTAGCCATTGCAATGTCAATGAGTTCACGATGACGTAGACGCCGTGACTTGGGGAAAGAAACAAGTTCTTTTATTTTGTCTGGCGGATTTTTATTCTTCAAAACTAAATGTGGCGAGAGCAAAGTTGAATCAGTAGGAAGTGTATTAACGGTGTGCTGAAAAATCTGTCCCATTCAGTGTGTTTTTGGGACCGTCTGTTGGTGCTTCAAAGCTGTCAACCTTGTCTTTGATTACTCATCTGCATTGTCGGTAGCAAAAGACGTGTCAGTGGAAAATTGTGTACACCATCGTGTATTGTTGTGCGCGAAAAAAGCTCTAGTCTGTTAATTTCTCGTTCGTCCATTGAAAAGCTCGGCTGAAACTGTAATGCCGGTTGCTGGTGAGTCATTATACCTGGTTAACATTTTTAATTTTACATTCTGCTACCTCAGATGCTATGTCCTGATTCCTATATGAAATTCAGGAATAGAGCTGTTCTTTATCAGCAGGTTAACGACCATATTGTGGCTGCCACCATGTACTCTGCCATCGAGTGCGTTTTATCTGCAACGGGAAGATGCAGTAGTCGAAAGCTGGACTTGAGATGACGGAAAATGAGAATCTGTTTCGTTTGATAAGTAATTGCATCTGGTTAACATTTTCAACATTACATTCTGCCGCTTCAAATTCTATCTAGACGTTCGTATGTAAACAATAGTAACAGAATCGTTATGCAGTTCTTTATCATGGGGTTAACGAGCATTTCCTCGCTGCCACCGTTTACTCTGATGTCGACTGCGTTTTATTTGCAAAGTGAAGACGCCCTGCCCGGAAGCACGCTTTTAAACGTACACAAATCAGTACCTCCGTCTTTCTTTTGGTAAGAAATTACATCTGGTTAATTTTTTTTTTCCTATCCCGATTGGAGGGCGGCGCGTGGGTCTGCTCCTGAAACTGAAAGGTTGGACGAATGAAGGAAGTGAGTAGGAGCAGGAAAAGGTAAAACTCGTCGGTACTGCAAATAAGTAAAAGTGGTTTACTGGTGCATGGATATATACAGAGGCATGCCTAACTCTGTACGTGGGTGCGAAGCCTTAGACGCGTCGTAAGCAGAGCAGAGCAGAGCAGAATGCCGACATGGAGCGCAGTGCCCCGGCCGCCTGCCCTTTGATCAAATGGGCTGAACGCGCAGCGGAGCGGAGCTCGCAGAGCAGAGCAGAGCGGCACAGCGCCGGCCGGCTAGAGGCCGCTGCCGTCCGTGTCCGGCGTGCCGCCACCTTGGGAACTTGCACGTACGCCGTGGCAGCGTAGCTATCGATACCACAATTTTTACTACATTAAAAGTGTTAAAATTTCGTGATAGTAACGGAAAAGAAAAAGGTTGTTATCTAATGTCGTATTATCAAGACCTTGGTGAGTGTCTCTGCTGTTTCTTTGCGATAGTCTACCGTTAACTGAAGACCACGGCATGCGCCTCTTGCTGACACACTGGTGACGTCATAACACCACCGCCACACACGTTGGCCCCGTAATCGAGTCAGCCTGACATTATTGCCTCTCACCGGAACAGCAAGTCAACACTTTGAAGTCTGGAAACAAACAAACTGAAAGGCATTTACTAAAAAATATCTTAATACACAACTAAATTAAACTACAATTCTTTTACAAATAATCTGTATACGTAATTGGCTTTCGTGTGAAATGGCTCAAAGCATTCTGGCATGCACAGCGCAACATCACACACTGGACAACAGTCTGTGGTTTCTTTCCTTTCCCACACTCCATTTTCTTTTTTAGCTTTGCCACCAGACACTTAACACCATCTCCACGGCCACGCTTTGCTGTCAGTTGGAGGAAATTTTCTTCCAAAATGTCGCCCCGTTAGTCTGTCGCCTGCAGTCGAAGGGTCCGCCCATACTTGTTCCTTTCCGGCCACCGTGGCCAGTGTTTCTCCAGTTAACACACATGAGTTTATGTGGAGGATGTGGTTACCTGTGCAGCATTTTATACGTAACTGTTTACTATTCCCCAAATCAAAATTCTGTAGATAAGTAAGTCAGATATAGGACTTGCCAACATGTTTTGTATTATTTACAGTCTGTTACGTCATGTGAACGAATTGTTTTATTTTTTTTAATTATGTAGTGCTAATTACTAATTATTCTTACAAGTTTCAAATAATTCAAAATGTATTTCATGCTTTACTTCAATCCTGTAGGCTACATTTGTAAATAATTTCCGAACACCGGATTTTGCAAGATTCAGCTGCCACTCACTCACGTTACGGAAGAAACGTTTGCGGTTAACCCACGATTTGCACCGAGCAATGAAATCTATATTCACCGATGTTATGTGGAGGAGGTTACAATTTAATTTCCGTTATCCTCTGCGAATTATTTTGGAACGAGGTAGACCTTTTTTTGCTTTCACAATTGCAGTGTCACGGTCGGTAAAGCTGACAGGGGCTGCTTCGTAATCCTGCACAGTCACTCACAGCCCGCTGTGGTGTGGAGTCTGTCAGGCCTCGAAGCCGACACTGGCGAGGCGTGCGTGCAGTGAGTGCGTGTGGCGGCGCGCCGCTCAGCTGCGGCTCCCGTGTCCAGACCTGCAGTCAGATTGTGCAGGGCGCCACAGAAGGGTGTCGCGCCTTTTGACTCTATCGCCCTTAAAATACAATTGAAATGTCCTGCGCTGACGAAGTCGCCTTTTGCCTGTCTCAGAAAATACGGGACTCGATCGCTGAAAAATCTTTCCCTTGGAGCTCTCTTGTTTGATGTGGAGGGAGTGCAGAGGTTTAGAGAGGTGACCACATTCACAACGCCTGTCACAGTTCGTGCTCCCGGCTCTTTTTCTACATCCTTTAGTTACTGTGTTCGTGAAGAGTTACTCACCGCAAAATCTGCATTACGAAACTCTGCACTTGGCCGGTGGCCACCCGAGCGAGAAGCAGAAGGCGTACTTCTGCGCATGCGCGGGCGTAGCGAATCCCTCTGCTGATTCTGTGATGCTGGCACCCTTTCTGCCCCCAGACGGCTGTCGCGCTGGACCTGCACCGTACGTTTTTGACAGTTCCGTCACTCTCTTAATAGTAACTGGTTACAGAACAGAGGAGCGTTCCGTTCGGACAGCTAGGCCAACAAATTTAATTAGAATCAATGTTCATGTACACCGCATGGTACAGTAACTGTCACAATGTATCTGTGAAAATATATCATTTCAGAGGTTCCAAATACGTAAATGAAGTCTAAATACAAAGATTAACAATCTTCAGGGCCAACATTTTAATCAGAGTCATTTGTTTTGCAGACATATGACATATACAAATTAGACTGAAATCGGCCAGCTCTCTCGCAGGCGAATTGTTTGACGTACTGAGCAGCCCCTAATTCGCATCGTGTAGCGTGTGTTTCACATATACATATTTACCAAAAGATGTGGGAAATCCTGATTAAAAAAAATAGTCCGATCGTGCATATGTAACGTCAGTCCCGGATGGCGCGTAAATATTTAAGCGGAATGTCTCGGCGACAGAACATGCAATTGCACGTCTGCTGGGATAAAGTTGGACGTTTTCAGGTGTAAACCCATCCCTTAAAAGAACTGCCGTTGCGTTGTTTATTTCTGCATCGATAGTAATGACAGCTTGAAAGCCAGCTGATGTTCCTACAGCTGCCGTTGAGACTTGCTGCAAAAATAATACATCAGACGTGACATCTTGTATTAAATCATCTGGCGCACTAATTGTAACAGAGGTTGTTATCGAAATAATGTTTAGTGTTAGTACATCGTGGGCTGCCATTAGATAGATGTAGCGTGCTGTGACGTAACTGCGAAATTGCTACGAGAGTGGGAAAAAATATCTTTGTAATACTGGGACATTAAATGGCAGCTGGACGCTGGTGTCTGCGATCATCACCGACTTTGAAATTGTTGAGTACAACTGTAGCTCTAATCGCTAAACAGTATTACACATTTTATGTGGGAAGTGATGGTCCTGACTTAGTTTCGGCCCCCCTGTCGTGTGGCCGGTCTTTTCTCCGCCACCGTGGTCGGAACGCCCCTACCGCCTGCTCCCGCCCCGCTGCTGCTTCTGCGCATGCGCGGCCCTCTGCCGGATTCGCTGCCCGCATTCTGTGTCGCGCCCCCACCTGCGAGTTTCCCCTCGGCGACTGCGCCGGCCGTTTGCGCGGGCAGTCTGACGACGGGAATTCTGAAGCGCGAATGACGCCACCTGTTGCTGTTTGCAAGTGAATAGCAGTGTTGTAAGCGTTTTTGCCTAAGAGACGAGACCGAATGTTTACACAGGCTTTAGTTACGTAGAGAGTAATGCAACATGTTACAGTTATGTTGCTCTTTCCGGAAATAACTGTTTCTTTGGCGTCATTTTTATCGATGAAATTCGGATCTCGGAAATTCCTTTGTTATCTCGTGATCTGGCGTGCAAGACGCGTACTTAAATGAAAACAAGTGCCATGAAGTAGTCGCTGTGAAACCGGCCTTGAAACGCATTTGGTCGGTACACACCTGTCTGAAGCGTATTTAACAATGTTCTTCCACTCCTTCCACTAATACCCGCGCTGTTGGTGCTGCAGAGGAAAGGAAAGGAAAGCTGAAGCCTGTTTCTCGTCGCTCTTGCTGAGCACAATAATATTCTCAACTTATTTTCTATTTCTCTTTACGGACGTATTCAGTGACACTGTAACGCTCTTGTCATAGCTGATTCCCTGTTCTATCCTAACAGATTCGAAAAGTTCAGGTCTATTTGTCACTTGCAAGCCTAAGATGCTGTCTTCACGACCCGTTTCTCAGATTAATGGCCCGAGGTAGTTTTTGAGTGAAGCACTTGGATCAGTTTCTCACGTTTCCCTGGCCCTGCGAACAGTATCAGCCACCTATGTCGCCCACTGCAGAGGTGGCAGGTTAAAGGTTCCACCTAAAACTATAACATGGCGAGGAAATGCACCCCAGATGTTCTCCTGGTTTCTTACTTTCCATTCAGAGCTCTTAATAGACGAGTAGTCCAAAGATATTTCTAGCATCGCGACTGCAACAGGAAAAGGCCGGAACAGCTGTGGCACTCAAACTGTCCTCCGCCACACACCAGAATGTATCTGAGAAATTATCATTTCAGACTTTCCAAATCGGTAAATTATTTCAGAAAGGCGTTATCTTGTGAAATTTGGAGCAGTTTTGACACAATGCGGGATGCGTTACATTTTATCTTCATTTGCGCAATAGACACGACAGCAGATCTGGTGCAGTTATTGTTTACAAGTTTGAAGATAAGGATTTACAGTATTCAGGACCAATATTTTAATTTCAGTTATCTGTTTTGCAAACAAATGGTATGTATAAATTACATTGAAAACCACCTGCTCTCTCGCAGGCGAATTGCTCACTGTACTGGCTAGCCTGGATTTCGCATCGTGTAGCATGTGCTTCGCATACTTCCGTTCAAAATTTAATTTTTACACATTTCTGTCGCACTGGACTGAGATTTACGTATTTCGATATCAAAATAAATTTTAGCAATTTCTCAGATACCAACCACACACTTACAAGCACTAGTTTAAGTAAATGCGAACACGTTTGAAAATATATGACGTCCGTTTCGACAGCGGATGTCTGCCGTGAGTGCTATTGTGTTTGACGATGCGAAGAACGCAGGTGGAGTTCTGGGCTGTTTTCCGTCTGCTGACGCGTGCCATACCGTTCCAAAGTGCCGTAATAGCAGAGTGCAACAGGTGAATGGCGTAAGGCGCGATCCGAATTTTGGGGAGTCACCGTTTTTTTAGGAGGCTCTAGCGCGGTCACCACTCGCCGTCAGAAAATCACTGCTGATTGCTGCATGTTGTAGAAGAGTTTGTCCAATTTAATTTTGTGTTGGGTTTTCAACTTTGAGAAACACGTAGTCTTTGTGAAATAAATGAAAATCTGAGAAAAGTCGGAAAATTTTGAGGCTTTCGTTGTGAAGCCGACATACTACAGGGCAGGAAGGACGAAATTTGGATTTAGGAGCCCAAAACGTATGATTCTGGAATCGCTGAGAAAAGCTCCATCGCAGTTTGTTACCAATTGGTATTTTTGGTCATTGCACGCAGGGTGGCTCTGGATAGTTATTCCTAGGTATTTTACGGTAGGTAACTTACGGTTTCCACCAATTTGTGATCAGCAGTGTAATTGTACAGTAGTGGATTTCTTTCCCTGTGTATGCAGAGTATATTACATTTATTTATGTTGAGGATCAACTGGCAGAGCCTGAAATATTCATCAATGCCGTGGAGGTCACTCAGCAAGTCAATACTGTCTCCTGGCGCCGCTGCTTCCTCATAGAGAATGTTAAGGAGCTTCCGTGTGTAACGCCGCCACATGAGGGCCACAGAAGCTCTCGTTCAGAATGCAGTCTGCCACTTTGGTCACACATGCACGCACGGGGATGCCAAGTCTTAATTGTATCACAGCAGAGAATGGAATGAATGTTCCAAATGTGGTCTGCTTCCAACGCGTGTACAGAGACGCAAAACTGTACTTTGGGAAAGTGCCGTATAATTCCAGTGATGGCTGCATGTCCCACGTGATTGAGTATAATTCCCTGAGAGATGGTAGTTTGTTCTGTAAGAGCAGCAAGTGAGGTGTGTGGGAGAGGAATGATTTTAGGTGGTTCTCCAATTCCCTTTATTTGAAGGTGAGCTGGGAAGACTGTTGCAGATGGTGTGAGCATGATGTGGTGTGAGCACTGCTAAAAATGTGACATTACAGTTAAACATGAAAATTGCTTGTGCGGTGCACGCACTGAAGTGAATTCAGTGTGAAATCTGAAGTGAAGATACATTCTAACTAAACAGCTTATATGGTAGTAATTTGAGGAAGGTGCAGTTTCCGGGGATGTAATGTAGCAACATAGACACTGCTAGCAAATGGTTTGGAGTAATTATGTAATGTAGGAGACTGGTGCAAAGAACTAACATTAACGAACAACAACCGGTATTCTCGCATTTGTCTCTTGGAAGAGATTAGGTGTTTACATTTCGAAATACAGGCGGTTGTGAGAGACGTCGGCTGTATTCTTGTAAGCTGTTTGAATATTGTATGTGGGACGAGAAACGCAAGACAGAGAGGGAGAGAGAAGTGGAGTTTATGAATGATGGAGTATTTGTCAATTGTTCCTGAGCTTTTGCAGAAATTGCTTGTGAAATTTTTTACAGAGTGAATTCTGAAAAGGAAGCTTTGTCACGTTGGTTTACAGATATCTCCTGTTGTTGCAGTAGTTGTGGTGTTACTGGAGTAATTGTGTGGACTGCAAAAGGTAGAAATGAATAGAGAAAGCGATATTTTTTTCAGTTTTTTATTTTAATATTATGTAGAATGAAGTAAGTACATGATGTCATTTCCTCTACTGACACGTATTAACGCTGTGTTAGCATCTCGACGAGCTGCTGATGGTCGCACAGCCTGGCCATGTCCAGGGGGGTGCTCCCGTCATCATCAGCCCTCGCCCCCCTGTCGGCTCCGGCCTGCAGCAACGCAGCCGCCGCTTCTGCGTGGCCATTCTGTGCCGCCCAGTGCAGCGGCGTCCACCCCCACTGATCCCTGCCGCTGGGGTCGGACGCCGCAGAGAGCAGCAGCCGCACCACAGCCGCGTCGCCCCTCTCTGCAGCGAAGTGCAGGGCGGTGAACCCGAACACCTCGTCCCTCGCCGCCACGTCCGCCCCAGCCGCGAGCAACAGCCGCACCTCCTCCACCGCCCCCACCTTAGCCGCCTTTATCAGCCTCCTGCCTCGCTCCTCCTCAGAAGGGCTCCTGCACAAAACATCGACACACTTACTCTCTACTATCGAGACACACACACACACACACACCAAATGAAAGAAACTGTCACGGCCGCAAAACTGCCAACAATTCTGAATACACTTCCACAAATCTAGAAATCTCGCTTCTGCGATACAGGTTAACCAGCGTATTACAGACAGATCCACAGCACTAGCCCATAATCAAAAACTTCAGCCATCTGCCATTAAAAATAGGTGCACTCCATCTCCTAACAAATTCATTTGGCACATTTCCTCAATTCACTCCACAGATCCGCCTCCTTTCACCTCGGCATGCAGTTGCTACCCAATCCTTCATCTACATTCAAACACACCCCTAAAACTACCTTCTCTGGGTACCAATTCCTTCTGTCACTTAGGAAGAAAACACTAGAAACCATACACATCTGTAAGTACTGAAATAATACTTCCTCACCAGACAGCTAAGTGATTCAGACCAGTAACATGGAAATTTTCTGGCATACCGACAAAAAATATAAAAGTCACTGCTTCGTACACAATAAGTTGGTCGACATATTTGAAATACAACAAGGGCACCAGGTCGACTTTCCCTGACACACACACAAACACACACACACACACACACACACACACACACACACACACACTACCCGCTGCATAATAATCGTCACATGTGCTCATATAATCATGCATGCAACAAGAGATACATCCACTGGAACATTCATTTCCATCTACTTACACACTTTGCAAGCCACCATATGGTCTGTGGCAGAGGGTATCCTGCACAACTACTATACTCAGTAATGTTAACTTTGTGTAACTTTTTGCAATTTTTGAAAATTCTGCACAGAAACCGCGTGAGGCAGTATAGTTAAAAAGGTCTTCGGAACTGAAAACGTATACCAACTATGTTGGTCTTGAATAAAATTTTTGTTTCAGTAGTAGTAGGAACACTTAAACCGTAACTTTAGACAAGTCTCAAAAAAGTACTATATTTCCTGTATCTAATGCTATGCATAAATTAGATCATGCCAGAAAGAAATCAGGTGTCTGTAAGAAATAGAAACAGACAGTGTTGATTCATTATCGCATGTTCACTTACAAATATCAAAATACTTGTACAGATCTGGCATTGCTGAACTTGAACCAATGTCGCGAGAACCTCTCCCCACAGCTGATGCAAGTTAAAGGCTAATCCCAAGCGAGAGGGCCAGTAAGAAGCTCCAAAGACAATTGAAATACTAACTAGAAACTACAGAGGTAATAAAACTGGTGCATTTAGTACAAAATAATCAATGTAGGTGGAGCAGCAACCGTATGAAACAAAAGTAATAACTGGTACATATAAAAAGTTCTCGACTGACTGCAGTCATCTGCTTTTTCCGTTCCGCTCCCAAACAGAGCGAGGAAGAAACGACTGCCTGTGTGCCTCTGTACGAGCGACAATGCCTCTCACCCTATGTTCGCGTCCATTGTGTCAAGTGTACATTTGCCAGAACTAGAACTGTTCTGCCATCAGCCTCAAAAAACAGTTCTCTAAATTTTCTCAACAGAGTTCGTCGAAAAGAACGTCGCCTCCCCTCCAGTGATTCCGATTTGAGTTCCTGAAGCTTCTGCACAATACCTCTGCGCCACTCGAAACTACCGGCAGCAAATCTAGCAGCCCAGCTGTCAGTCCTTTAGCTGTCTTCCGTTAATTCTACCTGTTGCCAATACCAAACACTCGAGCAGTACTCGAGAATAGGTCGCACCAGCGGCCTACGTGTAGCCTCATCTACAGGTCAACCACACTTTCCTAAAATTCTCCCAACAAACTAAAGTCGACCTCCCGCCTTCCCTACCACATTCCTCTCACGCTTGTTCCATTTCATTTCATATCGCTTTGCGAACTTTCGCTCAGACATTTAAGCGACGCCTCTGTGTCTAGCGGAACACCTCTACTGCTGTACTTCAACATTACGTGTCTGTTTTTCCTACTCACCTGCATCAACTTACGATTCTCTACATTTACAGATGGCTGCCATTCGTCACACCAACTAGAAATTTTGTCCAACTCGCCTTGTGACCTACGCTCACTCAACGACGACATCTTACTGCACACTAGGGGACAATCAGCAAACAGCTGCAGATACCTGTCCACCAGACCATTTATGTATACAGACAGTAACAGCGGCCCCACCACCTTTTTCTGGAGAACTCCTGCCTCTCGCGAACGCTCGCCACTGAGGACAACATACTGGGTTCTGTCACGTAAGAGCTGAGGTCCACTCACATACATGGGAACCTATTCCACATGTTTCTATATCCTGTTCTGTGGACATGTACGAATATGTTATTCAGAGGTGATCGATTAGCGCACCACATCACAGGAAAATCTGCACAATGCAAAGAATTGCGATCTTTGGGGTAAAAATTGCTCAGTCACCTCTATTGCAATCACGGATTGTATTAAACAGTCGGAAGAGAAAGAACTGGGTGCTAATGTTGCCTATCACAATAAAAGGATTGTAGTTTACACAAAAGACAGCCTTGCCGCTATTGGACGCATCAGAAAGGCACCCGAAAATAAACCACACGGTTTGCCAGAATCGCCCAGAAAGTGCACTAAGAAATTTGGGGAATAAATCCATCATTGCAAGCAGCTTCTCAAAATAGGTAATTTGATCAACCATAGGGACTTTTGTATGGCTGACATTACACAAATTAGTTGTTGCCGTAAAAACAGAAAAAATTATTTTCCTTCGAAGAAAGCTGTTTAGTGTAAGACACTGCATGAAATGCGATTTACTTGCAACGGACCTCTAAGTAAAGAAAAGGTCTCTAGAGAGAAGTCATTACTGACTGTCGATGCAAATACTTGATACAAGTCAGGAAATTAACAGAACTCTTTTATGTCGACGAAACTTGGGTGGTGAACCAACGACATTCCTCTTAGAAGACGATGACAGGGTCGTGACGTTGGCACCAAAATGGACGATATGATAGTGCAAGCAACAGCGGTGAATGTTGAATCCAATACTTGGTTTATTTATTGGTCTACATCAATGTCGTCTTCACCAAGATATTTCCCATTACATATTATACATTTATTCCAGTGCTTCTTCCAATGCTTAAAACTATTCTGGAACAATCCTTACAGTAGCATTTAGTTCTCTCAGAGGTGCAGTTTGAATCTCATCTCTTATGTAAAAGACAGCTCTTTAAGGTTTGTCTTTATTTTTGAGAACAAAATGTCACACATGGAGCGAACGTGTGGTCGAGGCCATCACTATAGTATTGTTTCTAGCCAAACATGCACAAGCACGCAACGAACTGTGAGCAGCTGCGTTATCGCAGTGCAGAAACGGTGAACTGTTCCGCCATACAACCGGACTTCTTTCCGCGTTGCTTCATACCATCGGGGTTGAGCTGGTGAGAAGTACTGCATGCTGGCTGTTTCATCTTGGGACATGGAGTCGTGGTGCACTGTACTGTTAAAACCGAAGATTACTGTCAGAAACGTAACATTCACATTTCAGTGGTCTTGACCATCTGTCACCGAGACGATCGAGTGTTGGTTTACGCATCGTTTGGTTTGACTCTCAGCTCGTCTTCCATTATGACCTTCTCGTCATCTTCATCTTCTTCGAAAGGTTTATACCAGTCGTAAGCACCTATTTCACTCTTAGTATACTCACCAAAAGCAGTATATACTATTTATAAAACGACGATGCGTTTTAATCCGTTCTCATAGCAAATTTTAATACAAATGCACTAATCCATTTTTACAGTAAACAAATAATCGCTGATACTCTTAAAATACCAGTAACCTTTATAACACCTGACAACACACTAAATAACCGATACGCATAACGTTGTACACACAATGACAAAAAGGAAGTAGGAATCTGAGTAATAAAACGCGTGAAATGACAAGTTTCCCGTATCACAAGAATGGTTGCGTTTCAATCCACCCAATCAAGGGGAACTTTGACCTCTTAGAGCAAACACAATGGAAGAGCAAGTCTTCAATTTTCCAGTATAACTACACCACATTTCGTTTATAATCGCTTCGGAACATATCCATCCATTTTGGAGGAAACTGTAGACGAAGATGCATTCAGATGAACAGGCATTCGGTTCTGACATATATTTGTAATAGATGTAGCAATCCTGGCTTTTGATTTCTGTTACTGTGTTGATGTAATTTACTCCACAATGTTGTGCTTCGGGAGGTGGCTATCGTCTGCTGTCTCGCAGTGGTGCCAACTCATTTACCCAAAAATGAACGCTGCCCGGATGGGTCTGCACAGTGCGTCGCCACCGATTTAAGGCGCGCGCCGCGGAAACGCCGGCACGGCATTTCGGAACCGAGGCGCATAGGAAAAGCAGGCAGGCCATTCCGGCCCCAAGCGGGTAAAAAACTCGCAGACGCCCTCGCGCGCCTTGACGTCACGGAGAGGAGGCTGCAGCGCCGAGCATTCAGTTTCGAGACAGCCACGAGCAAGGCTCGCTGTAACTGCGCCGTGGCAACATTGCATCAATAGTGCTCGGACGACGACGGACGTTACGTATCACGTTTTTCCCACGGATGAGCACTAGCGACGTGAGTGGAGAGTTCGATGCAAACGCAAGGACAAAGTGAATGTGAAAACTGCACGTGTGTGGTCAGCTCACTATCGGCCACAAGATTATGAACGGGATTTGAGAAATGAGCTTCTAGGGTTACCTTCAAGAGAGACGTTATTACCAGCAGCAATCCTCTGCATAAACATTCCGAACTGGCGTGGACAAGAAATTGTGGAAAGCGGTGATGCAAACGAAAGGGTAAAACGTCTTCACATACATAACACTTACAATAATTGAAACTGAAAAATTACCATAATAAAAACGAATTCACATAAATGCAACGCTTTTTGACGCATTACTATATCGCTTTACGGGAGTGAATGACTCGTTAGGTTGTACAGGCAATAAATAGTCAGCGTATTTCCCGTAATTTGTTTAGATTTACTTCTGTAAGGATAGCTGACGCTGATCAGATGACTTCGTAGCGTAGTGATATGGTTTCTGACTCCCATCTTGGAGGTTAAGCGTTCATATACTTGTATTTTCTATTACATTTTTATTTTTATATTTTATCAAACTAAGCTATTGTAGCCGCTTATGCTACTGATATTTCATCGCTTTTGTCAATTGATCTGATTTTTAGTGAGAAATTAATGCAGTTGAGTAGTACTTAGGAAAAAATTTTACGAGTAGTAGGCATACTCGGTAAATAATTTTAGGAATAATAAAACTAAAATTAAATTCATTCCTTAGAGATCCGGAAGTCGTGCACAACGCTGTGGAGCAACATGTTTGCAAAAGCGAGCTTTGACGCCTTTAGAAACTGTGTCACCGAAATAAAAGATAGTCGACGGAACCACATGTACAGACTGCGTTCATGAACCCACTGAAGTAGTGAATAATGATTTTGAAATTAAGGAACTAAGGGCCGAGATTGAACTTTTAAAAAAACTGAATGCACAGAAAGAAGCGGCACTAAAAAATGTGATGCAGCCTTACGAAGTAAAACAAAAGATCTCCGACGTGTTCTTTCGTTGAAGCGGGCAGAAAAGTCATCTGACGTGAAAGAAAAAGTCAAATTGCACAAAAGTGTAAAAAGTGTATTGTCAAAGTGTTTTACACCGGCGCAAATAAGATGCATATTAAACGAAAATAAAAGGGTAAAGTGGAATTCAGAGGACATTGCCCATGCATTAATTTTAAGAGCTCTGTCACCTAAAGCATACACTTATTTGCGAAAGCGAAAAATTCGTTTGCCGTGCAGGGCAACCCTTCTGAAATGGACAAAGGAATTTCAATGCAGACTTGGTATTCTTGAAGATATCCTGTGTTTATTGAAAGCCAAGTCACACACTTTTACTACTCGAGAGAGACTAGCTGTTCTGACATTTCACGGAATCAATGTTGACGGCCGCATATGTTACGATTCGTCTGAAGACGTAGTAGTCGGACCACATTCCAATGTACAAGTTTGCACGATACGTGGCTTGTGCAAGCAGTGGAAACAACCAGTTTACTATGATTTTGACACTGTGATGACCAGTAATTTGCTTCAGAGCATCATTAAGGCAGTTGAGGAATCAGGAATCGGTGTTGTTGCTGTGACGGGTGACATGGGCGGAAAAAATATAAAAGTTTGGAAGGAACTGTCTGTCGATACAGAGAGAACTTATTTCGTAAATCAAGCAGACGGCACCACGAGTGTATGGGTTTTCTTCGATGTACCACATCAGTTAAAGTTATTACGGAACCGTTTCTTGGATACAGGCATTACGCTACCTGATGGGTCCAAAATATCTCGGGCAGCTCTACAGGAACTTTTAAAGCATCAGAAGAGTGACTTAACGATAACACACCACATTACTGAAGCGCTCTTAAACGTAACTCGACAAGCAAGGCAGAATGTACAGACGGCAGCGCGACTATTTTCACGACAAACAGCTCAGGCTTTGAAGTATATTCTCCATAAAGACGTTGAAAGTAATTTTATTGAACTCGTTAACGACGTCTTTGATGTCTTGAACTCTAGAGTTCCAAAATAGGAATGCTCATCCCTGCGTAGTGGGTTTGGAATCAATCTCTCAATTTGAGAAAATACTTTGAACAGATTCTTAGATATCTGTCCAGCAATGCGCGTTGGTGACAAAGAAAGAATGTTGCCTTTCCAAAAAGGTTTTATAACTTCAATGAAATCTCTCTCTTTGGTCTTTTCGAAAGTATGAAAAGTGTGTAAGTTAGCTATATATTAACTTGTAGACTGAATCAAGATTGCCTGGAAAACTTTTTCTCTAGAACACGAGAATTAGGTATATTTTTTAACAATCCTACAGCTATTTAAGTAAGGAACAGGGTAAGTCTCCTTATACTGACAGGTAATGCAAGTGATATCTCTCTCTCTCTCTGGGAACACGCCAGTTACTAAAGAATTAAACACAGAGTCTTCCCAGTGTGACATCGACCCGGATCCTGCATCCCTAAGTTTCATTAGCAGTGAGCTCTGTGTAAATGTTGTTGAAGCGCCGCTATGAGAAATCCCAGAAACTGTGAATGTGGAAGAAAATTTAGTGACATGTAGTAACAATGGGGGACGACTCTGTAACCTCAAATGTTCTTCCAGATGCGGTAAAATACATTGCAGGCTATACTGCATTTAAGTGCCACAACATTGATAAATCACTAGGCTTTCCAGCAGCGAAAAGTGAAGGAGATCATGCTGCAGACTGGATATCAATTACATCTCGTGGTTGTCTTTACACTCCAACACCAGCATGGAGAAACAAGTGTGTTGCAGTTTGAAGAAGAATTTGCTGCTTTTCACGGAAATGGACTGTGTAAACAAAAAAATGTTGTGAAGTCTCTGTGGTCTATTACAAAACAAAAGTTCCCTGAGGTTCATGAAGCAGTTATTACTCCTTACATAAAAACGAGAATATTTGTCAGGATTAGGCATCTCAATCAAGAAGCAAAGTTGGAAGCAATGAAGAAATGTGCCGCAAAGACGAAGCAGTTATGGATTGCATCGTTGTCTGATAAACGGCAGTAGAAACAGACTACATTCATATCTACTTCTTCATCAAACGAGAGTTATTTTTCAACTTAATTATCATATATTTGCTCTTAATGTGTACAAAACCTGTCGTGCCCCTTGTTTTGACTTGTACAGATGTGTATCGAACGAAAGCAAAAGTAAAGTGAACGAGTAACATGGCACCGAGTCTGTGGTGCGGCGCACTTGCCGTCTAAGCACACGGCTGCGCCGCGCCAGGGTCCTCGTCGTGACGTCACGGCGCTCCACCCAATAGCAAGCGTTTTCGCTTGAGTGCCCCCCGTGACCCCCCCCCCCCCCCCTGTTCTGGAATATCGCGTAGAAGCAGCTCGTGATGTAGCTGGGTAGGAAGGGTGGGCACTCGCTAGCTCGCTAGCTCACGAAGTTTCAGACACACGGTACTCCGCTGTAAACAAAACACGGCCAGGCTAGGCTACGCCACTGTACCAGACCCCTCCACTGTTTACTTGTCTGCACTGCAGAACTACCAAGCAACTGTATCGTCTATATGTAGGTCACTTCTGGTACAATTTACGTTGCATGCAGACGTGTACACTAATGAGGCGAAGTTAGGCTACTACTTTTATATGGCGAATGTCAAATTCTGTCGAAACTGGAATGTCTGTCCTTCCCGTTGTTCATCGCGCCGGACCCTTGCATGCTTTATTAGGTCAGTAGTGCGAAGAGGCAGCTTCGACATCTCACAGAGGAAGAGGGAGAAGGCTGCAGCCGACTGGGCACTTGAGGAAGCTGCTCTGGCTGCGACGCCTATCAGTTGGCACAGTGGCAACAGACGTGCAGCCGAGGAATGAGGGGTCAGCAGACCAGAGTCACTCCCACCTCGCATTTACATTAATGCCACCCTTACCATCTGACACTCCACAGGGAACTCTTGAGGACGTGATTCCGAACGTGGCTTAAAATATTGTCTTTCTGCGCTGCAGTGCAGGCAGACGATACTGAAAATCATCATAAGTACCAGGCTCTTATTATGAATGCATCAATTGGCACGATACGAAATTACACTGTGGGACCTCACTTCATCCACGGGGTGATTAAATGGAAATACATATGCACATATTCTTACTAACATTCAGCCTGTTCTCGTAGTTCCGTGGACAAGCGACAGTGTATGTGGATCGAACACGGCCGCTGTCCAGACCCTCCCCTGCTCCAATGCGACCAATGAATGGAAAGTTTCCCAGCCGTTGTATGGGACGGATTGCTGCAGTACCAAGGCCAGCCAGGTACCCTGACCTGACTCAAATGGATTTCTTTCTACGGGGAGCACTGAAAGATGCAGTCTGACATGAACCCCAGGTGTGTCAGATGATGCGCGCCAGACCACACAACGACGTATCATCCAATGTAGCTTGTCCAGTTCATCTCTCTCTCTCTCTCTCTCTCTCTCTCTCAAACAGCCATTCCAAATGTGTCTAGCAGTCGATGGTGTGCAATTTGACCATATTGTTCATTAAAATGTGAGAACACACCTCACTAAGGAAAGTATTTAGTTTGTGGATGACAAGGCATCAGTTATTTTGAATAAATGTTTAGCTTATTTAAAATCTTCTCCATCTAGTACAATTTCGAGTAGTTTCTAATTTCTAACTGACAGCAGGTCTTTTGCACTGTAGAACCATCCGGGTGCTTCCAGGCAGAGACAGGCTGAGGTGACAGGTCATGGGATAGCGATATCTACGCATACAGATGGCAGCAGTATCGCGTACGCAAGGTATAAAAGGGCAGCGTGTTGGCTCCGCTGTCACCTGTTCTGAGGTGACTCCTGGCAAAGGGGTTCTGATGTCTTGATGGCCGCACGACGGGTTTTAACAGACTTCGATTGCGGAATGATGGAACTTGTTTATGACTTGATATTTTTAAAATTTACAGTATCTGATGTATCGATATTTAATAAAATACCGTTATCTACTCCCCATGTATCGAGGAAAGTATGGATATATCAGCGCAAAATAATCAACGTGCCTGCCTATAAGAATATGGGCTGCACGTTGTAAGTACACTGCCGGTTTTAGAGCTGTACGTTGGATTATTGACTTATTGGATACTCTGTACATCAACAAGCTATCCCCCTCAGAGCAAGAACTGAAAGGAAAACGACGGATGTTCACGCCTCCCTATAACCACCGTGCTAGCTACGGTAACTGCTTGTAGGTGACACACTGAAAGGTATCTCGTGGGTCCATCGTTCGGTATCGTCACGTATCCGATTTGTCCGCAACACTTCACGTCTACTACCAGGTTCTTGTGGTCATCGGTCCCCAGACTTCCACACTACTTAAACTAACACACACACACACACACACACACACACACACACACACACACACACACACACACACACAAAACCTTCTAGACAGTCCTCCTTAGCCATTTTGCACTTCTTGTCAATACTTTTTTAAACATTCGTATTTCCTTTTTCCTGCTTTATTTGCTGAACTTTTATAGTTTCTTCTTTTAACAGTTGAACTCAGTATCTCCTGCGTTAACCAAGGATTTCTATTTGGCCCTGTTTTTTACCTATTTGATCTTTTTCTACCTCCTCTGAAAGCTATCGATTCATCCCCCAAAACTTTATTCTTTGTTTTTCATTGTCCTAGTTTGTTATTGTGTGTGCTGTAAGTCCATTGCTTCGTCCTCTAAGAGTAAGTTTCTCACTTTTCTCAGTGTAACATAACCTGTTGTGTTTGCATCCCAAACATTTCCCCACTTCTTACCTTTCCAAGTCTTGCATCTCATCCTGGCATTCTATTTTTTTCTGCTTTGTTTTACATTCTCTACGGAGCATACTGATATTGATATTAGCACGTGCTGCATAATTAATACTATTATCCTGGACACTAAGTATAAAATTCGACACTATTGATGATGTTTTCAGTGTGCATGTAGCACATGTAGGTGTCTGTCATCTTATATTGAGTGTTTTTAAAATTTTTTTACTTGTAGGTATGTACTTCCTCTGCCAAATTACGCGTTATTCCCCGCATGATTTGTATGCACGAAAATTTAAGAATTTCTGTTTGTTGCCTGCTCCTGATATAATTTCAACACTAATTACATTGTGGGACCTTACTTCTTCCACGGGGTGCTTAAATGGAAATACGTATGTACATATTTTTACTAACAATCAGCCTGTTCTTCTAGAGGTAGTTCCGTGGACAAGCGACAGTGTATGTGGATCGAACAATGCCGCTGCCAGACTCTTCGCCTGCTGTAAATCGACCAATGAATGGAAAGTTTCCCGGCTGTTGGATGGGACGGAATGCTGCAGTACAAAGGCCAGCCAGGTACCCTGATCTGACTCAACTCGATTTCTTTCTACGGGGAGCACTGAAAGATGCAGTCTGACATGAACCCCAAGTATGTCAGGTGATATGCGCCAGACCACACAACGACGTATCATCCAATGTAGCTTGTCCAGTACATCTCCCTCTCTCAAACAGCCATTCCAAATGTGTCTAGCAGTCAATGGCGTGCAATTTGACCACATTATTCATTAAAATGTGAGACCACACTTCACTAAGGAAAGTATTTAGTTTGTGGATGACAAGGCATCAGTTATTTTGAATAAATGTTTAGCTTATTTAAAATCTACTCCGTCTACGTACAATTTCGAGTAGTTTCTAATTTCTAACTGACAGCAGGTCTTTTGCGTTGTAGAACCACCCGGATGCTTCCAGGCAGAGACAGGCTGAGCTGACAGGTCATGAGATACCGATATCTACACATACAGATGGCAGCAGCATCGTGTACGCAAGGTATAAAAGGGCAGCATGTTGGCGCCGCTGTCACCTGTTCTGAGGTGACTCCTGGCAAAGGGTTTCCGACGTCTTGATAGCGGCACGACGGAAATTAACAGACTTCGATTGCGGAATGATGGAACTTGTTTATGACTGTTCATATTTTTAAAATGTAGTTTCCAATGTATTGAAATTTAATAAAATGCCGTTGTGGCATTTTCTAAGAGCTCTGCCAACAAAGTGCAGTCTGTTTCACCTTCGCCACAATATCTGTGTGGTCATTCCTATTTAAGTTGCTCGTAATTGTAATTCCTAGGTATTTAGTCGAATTGACAGCCCTCAGATTTGTGCGATTCATCGTATACCCAAAATGTATCTGATTTCTTTTAGTACCCATGTGGATGACCCTGCACTTTTCTTTGCTTAGTGCCAATTGCCACTTGTCACACCACACAGAAATCTCTCTAGATCATTTTTTAATTGGAATTGATCATCCGATGATTTTAGTAGATGGTAAATTACAGTGTCATCTGCAAACAATCTAAGAGGGCTGCTCAGAGTATCTCTTAGATCATTTATTTAAATCAGGAACAGCAGAGGGCCTTTGACACTACCTGGTGGAACGCCTGATATCACTTCAGTTTTAGTCGATGTTTTGCCGTATATCACTACGAACTGTGACGTCTCAGAGGAAATCACGAATCCTGTCACACAACTGAGATGATACTTCATACCCACGCAATTTCATTAATACAGGGTATATACATGGACAAGGAAAAAAATTCCTGATTTTTCTCGGATCTCCCGGTTAAAAAGACACTCTCCCCCGGGCGAAAATACATTTTTTCCATGTTAAGTGGCAGTATACTTTCCCTAGGAACTGTAAAATTGGTGTCATTTCAATGGTTATGGTTTCATACAGCGGCTTAGAATTTCCCGGCACTTTAGAAAAGGAAACTCAGGGAAAGCAAACACGTTTTGGAAAGTTCTTTGATGTGCAGCAACATATACGCTACATACTTTAGTATTACGAAAGTACAAATCCGAATGTCACCAAACATCGTATGTTACTTTCCGATGCATTGAAATGGACATTGCGATGCGCTGCTGTAAGCCAGTCACAGCTCATGTCACATGATCTCGCCCGCCGTTGACAGCGGGTGTTCAGACCATAGGACACATGATATAGTCAGTGAATAGCAACATCACTCAATTAGGGCAAAAACACAAACAGGAAAACTTAATGGTTTAAACTAATTACATAGTGTTGGTACAGGAAAAGCAAAGCTTTCATATATAATATTTGCTGCGAAGATTAATAAGCTACAAGAGAAGCTGAGCTTTCACATGTAATGTTCATCTTTCTTGCGTGTTTGCACTTTTAAGATACATCACACAATGTGTCAGTAAAACGTTTAACACTAACATCAATCTCTGATCTTCTGGGTTCGAAAATTTTTCTAAATGGCTTGTCATCAAAGAGTTGGTCTTTCAATTAGCGTCAAACGATGTGCGATCTAAGAAATTCATCGTAAATAAAAGCCGAATTTCTTTAGCAATGCGACAAAAATAACTTCGTTGTTCTGCAAGGCGATTAATGCTTGACTGTCAGAAAGGTGAATATTATATTAAAATCTGGAACTAGTAACATATTTTAGCCTTCCGTAATTATGTGATGTATTTTAATTCACTTGATAGTTCCCAACGACAGAAATCCTTTTCTTTCCATTGGCGTGAGAACAGTAAACGAAGAGGAAACAGCAAAATCACTAAATGTAAATACATATCACATGGAGCTCCCCCCCTCCCCCCAAACCACTGTAAGTCAAACTGCTCTGCACATCAGCCCCGGATCTATGATATTTCATACCAGGGCAATACTAGACGGTTACATGGTGGCTTTACTCCGCTCAGCTCATGTAACCCCGTGTCCTATTGTCTGCAGGAAAGTTTATTTCTAGATGCGACGAGGCTTCCCATGGCAAGGACATCACGTACACTATACACGCATTCAAAAATCAAATTATCATTCATTTAGAAATCAACTTAAAATGTGATCAAAAATGTTCAAAATGCAACAGGGATTAGCTTCAAAATCATTTGAATAATCGATAGACCAACATGCTCTAGATGCTAGGTGCTTTGTGAAACAACGTTCTTTTTCCTCAAGAATACAAATTTGCCCCCCTCGCCACCGAAATTGCCGCCCGGTTGACATACTCCGGTTTGCTGCGTACACAACCAACAGCGACATTTCTGTTTCCAGAAGTGGAAGAAGGTACTACTCAGACGCGACTCAACTGCGCATGCGCGTGATTCCGCTCGTAACTGCTTAAATGAATCTAATGTAAACAGTTGTGACATCACGCTCATCGGAGGTAATTTGTTGTTACGAAGCATTTCATAGTCGTCCTAAAGCCTTTCACACATTTTGCTGTTGGCAGACGCTTGTATGAGCACTTATTTTTTATATATATATATATATATATATATATATATATATATATATATATACACTCCTGGAAATTGAAATAAGAACACCGTGAATTCATTGTCCCAGGAAGGGGAAACTTTATTGACACATTCCTGGGGTCAGATACATCACACTGACAGAACCACAGGCACATATACACAGGCAACAGAGCATGCACAATGTCGGCACTAGTACAGTGTATATCCACCTTTCGCAGCAATGCAGGCTGCTATTCTCCCATGGAGACGATCGTAGAGATGCTGGATGTAGTCCTGTGGAACGGCTTGCCATGCCATTTCCACCTGGCGCCTCAGTTGGACCAGCGTTCGTGCTGGACGTGCAGACCGCGTGAGACGACGCTTCATCCAGTCCCAAACATGCTCAATGGGGGACAGATCCGGAGATCTTGCTGTCCAGGGTAGTTGACTTACACCTTCTAGATCACGTTGGGTGGCACGGGATACATGCGGACATGCATTGTCCTGTTGGAACAGCAAGTTCCCTTGCTGGTCTAGGAATTGTAGAACGATGGGTTCGATGACGGTTTGGATGTACCGTGCACTATTCAGTGTCCCCTCGACGATCACCAGTGGTGTACGGCCAGTGTAGGAGATCGCTCCCCACACCATGATGCCGGGTGTTGGCCCTGTGTGCCTCGGTCGTATGCAGTCCTGATTGTGGCGCTCACCTGCACAGCGCCAAACACGCAAACGACCATCATTGGCACCAAGGCAGAAGCGACTCTCATCGCTGAAGACGACACGTCTCCATTCGTCCCTCCATTCACGCCTGTCGCGACACCACTGGAGGCGGGCTGCACGATGTTGGGGCGTGAGCGGAAGGCGGCCTAACGGTGTGCGGGACCGTAGCCCAGCTTCATGGAGACGGTTGTGAATGGTCCTCGCCGATACCCCAGGAGCAACAGTGTCCCTAATTTGCTGGGAAGTGGCGGTGCGGTCCCCTACGGCACTGCGTAGGATCCTATGGTCTTGGCGTGCATCCGTGCGTCGCTGCGGTCCGGTCCCAGGTCGACGGGCACGTGCACCTTCCGCCGAACACTGGCGACAACATCGATGTACTGTGGAGACCTCACGCCCCACGTGTTGAGCAATTCGGCGGTACGTCCACCCGGCCTCCCCATGCCCACTATACGCCCTCGCTCAAAGTCCGTCAACTGCACATACGGTTCACGTCCACGGTGTCGCGGCATGCTACCAGTGTTAAAGACTGCGATGGAGCTCCGTATGCCACGGCAAACTGGCTGACACTGACGGCGGCGGTGCACAAATGCTGCGCAGCTAGCGCCATTCGACGGCCAACACCGCGGTTCCTGGTGTGTCCGCTGTGCCGTGCGTGTGATCATTGCTTGTACAGCCCTCTCGCAGTGTCCGGAGCAAGTATAGTGGGTCTGACACACCGGTGTCAATGTGTTCTTTTTTCCATTTCCAGGAGTGTATATAAAACAAAGATGATGTGACTTACCGAACGAAAGTGCTGGCAGGTCGACAGACACACAAACACAAACATAAACACGATATTCAAGCTTTCGCAACAAACTGTTGCTTCATCAGGGAAGAGGAAAGGAGAGGGAAAGACGAAAGGATGTGGGTTTTAAGGGAGAGGGTAAGGGAAATGACTCCTTACCCTCTCCCTTAAAACCCATATCCTTTCGTCTTTCCCTCTCCTTTCCTCTTCCCTGATGAAGCAACAGTTTGTTGCGAAAGCTTGAATTTCGTGTGTATGTTTGTGTGTCTGTCGACCTGCCAGCACTTTCGTTCGGTAAGTCATCATCATCTTTGTTTTTAGATATATTTTTCCCACATGGAATGTTTCCCTATATATATATATATATATATATATATATATATATTTCCTTTGCAATTTACATTTCATTCTCTCGTTCATATTTTGATATTTTGTTGCTGCAGTATTATTCTGCAGTAGCGGGATACAGTAATGTCCATTGTTAGAACATCTGTTATTACCAGTCAAAATGACAAAAAATTAACTGAAAACTAAATCAATGAAAAACTCCCGGGATTCTAGAAAATTCCCGTTTTTCTCGGTTTTCTCGCGGATGAAAAATTGCTGGGTCTTTCTCGGATCTTCCGGGCCGTATACACGATGTAATAGTTTCTTGTGAGGAATGGTATCAAAACCCTTCTGGAAATCTAGGAATATGGAATCGATCTTAGATCCCTTGTCGACAGCACTTATTGCTTCATACGAATAAATAGCTAGCTGTGTTGCACAAGAACGATATTTTCTGAATCCGTGTTGGTTATGTATCGATAAGTCATATTCTTCAAGGTGAGTCATGTTAGAGTACAGTATATTCTCCAAAATCCTACTGCAAATTGATGTCAGTAATATGCATCTGTAATTCAATAGATTACTCCTATTTCCTTTCTTGAGTATTGGTGTGACCTGTGCTACTATCCATTCTTTAGGAACAGACCTTTCGCCAAGTGAACAGTTGTATATGATTGCTAAGAAATGCACTATAGTGTCTGCATACTCTGAAAGGAACCTGATTCGTATTCCATCTGGACCAGAAGACTTGCCTTTCTTAAGTGATTTGAGTTGTTTCACAACACCTCAGATATATAGTTTTATGTCACTCATGCTAACCCCTGTTCTGGTTTCGAATTCTTGAATAGTTACCTCGTCTTTTTTCGTGAAGGAATTAAGGACAGCTGTATTTAGTAACTCTGGTTTAGTGGCACCATCATCACTGTGGAAACTCTGCTGTTGGTTATATATATATATATATATATATTTATTTATTTTTGTTTTTCAGTAGGACCAACTATCTTTGCCCACTTCGGTTGCTCATTTCTAAAAATAAAAGTTCACTATGCCATGGAATTATGCAAAACTTCTCCTCGGTGAACTAAAACCACTACTCATCACACCTGGTGACCTCCATCATCCATCAGTTGCAGGAATTTGTTTACAACTGACGATCCATACAGTGCTGTACGCATCTCCACTCAGCCACATCCACTGGATTTCCCACTTCTCTAGAGCAGGTACCTCAACCATTAGACCAGCTGAGTGCATTTGCTGGCTTAACTGGAATTTCCATTGTGGATGATGTTTATTACCCATGGTTTGCAAACACTACCACCAGAGATTCTCATGTACATCCTCTGCAGTAGGATAACATCCACCCATTCGATTTCCCTTTTGCTGCTCTTCCCACATGTCCCCCGGGATAAACTCTAGTAGAAGTGTCGATGAGACACTGAGTCAGAAGTGGCGGTGTGCTCAGGGAGCCTACTGTTCAAGGAGACTGCCTGCAATAAGCAGCAAATCTGGGTTCCTGTTCCAGTGCGGCACAGATTTCCAATAGTCACTACAGATGTAACTGACCAGAGAACCATTTAAGGAATATTCGAATTACATTTTAAGACATACGCAAAACAAGCTGTAGCTTCATTACTGTACTAAATATTAACTTTTTGTCATTATTACTTGTATTTCTGTTTACCTTATTTTCGCCATTTCTTCTTCAGTGTCTTCAATAACTTATACCTCCAAATATTCACATAGATTTTGTTGAGGGGAATTGTCTGAAAAGTCCCATTTCCACACCTATTTCGTTCAGAATCAATTTGTAAGATACACAATCATCACTAAAAACAAAATCTAGATTTAACACAATATATAAAGAGTCTTTGGGAACAGGTATGATTTGTATGCGACACTTCCTACGTAACTACAGTTGAGTGACTGAATTGAACGTAATTCTCACGGCAGATACAGAAAACAACAAATCTTCTGCATATGTGCTCAATCTTCAAAATATCATAGCCATAAAAAGGAGTAATGTTTAATGGCAACTGTAACCTCTAGCCAAAAACTGAAGGAATTTGTATCTTATTTTATTTACTATATCGGCTGGTTAGTGCCAAAATAAGCAGTACTGTGAGGGTAAGACTTGGGCACGTCTGGCAACACAACTCACCGGAAGCGCGAGGCGGCTGCGTCATCAGGTGGAGGGGTGTGTCGGGCAGACGTGGGAGGCGCAGCTGCAGCAGGAGTCCGGCTGTGGCCGCTGTGGGGTTGACGGTCAGAGTTGGGGGTGGACCCGCCCCCTGTGGCGGTCGGCGAGCTGCACAGAGAAACACTGTGTGGGTGGGCGTGTTCACACAGGGGCCAGGGGGATGTTCACTGCAGGCGGTGCGGCTGAGGGACTGTCCACCGGGGCAACAGAACACTCAGTGCCAACAACACCAGCCCGTCACTTAACGTGACTGTACCACCAATTAACTGGTCTTTTTCTGCACTACTTCTGCTATATTCCCCACTGGCGTAGCTTAAGATGCAAAACAACAAATTGTTCACAATGAAGCATAAACCAAATCCCAAACATAAGGGCAGGGCCACAATATTGCTGCCCTGACAGAACAACTATCAGACAGAATTTAGAAGCAGTTAAAGTCAACTGGCTGCTACTTTTGGTTGTGAGGTAATCTGAAAACTGATATATGGATGCTGAATTATATCACTGGAGGAAGAGAGAGAGAGAGAGAGAGAGAGAGAGAGAGAGAGAGAGAGAGAGAGAGAGAGAGAGAGAGAGAGCCAGTGATAGGGAAACAAACTGATAAGTTGGGGCATCAACTTACTGTTGAAATTATATGGTCATGGATATGCAGGGGTTGTTTGATGTGGAGCCTGAGGGAATGAAGAAGATGGTCAAGAATTACAAGAGCTATGCTATAAAATTTATGGAGAGTATATTCAAAATTTGCATTTCAATAAAGCAAATAGGACTAAATGTCCAACGTATTCATAATTCGATTCCTGGAAAAGACAGCAGTGGTGATGTGTTTCTTAAACAATTTTCTTGGTGAGCAATTTACAGTACAGACCACCATTAAAAGAAAAAAAAATGGGTTAGGCCGTGTATGCAATTTTATCTGATGGACAATGGTTCCAACTTGTGAAGTAACCTGTAGTCTATTGAATATGGATTTTAAAAAAGTTGAAAAGGAAACGAAATAGACTTGTATGGAGTAAATGTATCCAAGAGACAGAGGCACCAAATGATAGCTGGATGAGAACGTCACATCAATACTGACGTTGTGGGTGATATGTCGTACACCTGCTGTATTCCAGTAGCAGGAAATCTGATAGGCATCCCTGGACGACCTCTGGTAACGCCACGGAGAACTTCAAACAAGGCAGGAGGGCAGAGATTGTTTGTTTGTTTAGTGAAAGGGAATGCACAGAAAATATTCAGGGCGATAGCTGAACAGAGACGAGAAGGAAATGTGATTGTAAGGCACAGCATTGAGTGTGACAATGTTATTGTGCTCGCTGGAGTATTCTCTTCTTGTTTGCCTCCAGTGTGCATGACTAGCCCCATTGCTCATAGCTCCTGCTTTACTGGATATCTCAGGGAGTCATACCCTGCTCTTTGGGGCTAGTCACCCAGGGGTAGCGTCTCTTTTAGTAATCAGGAAAGTCCTCAGTCCCGGGTTCGAACCTCTCAGTCGCTTAAATTTTGAATAAGAATAATCAGCATTGGTGTCTGAAGACTTGCAGCATAAGGTGTCACCCTCTTACGGCCAACAGCCTTTCCAAAGAGGGCGGAGGGGCCCACAGAGGTTCAGGGCACTCTTTCCCTTGAGGCTGGAAACTGCTCCTAAATGAGGACGAATTGGCAATGACCAACAACATGAGCATACAGAAGGTCAAGATACTGCATAAAGATACGTAACGTGCATCAACATGACATGTGTCATGTGATTCAATAAGAGCCATAACGGTCTCTCCATTGGCAAAAGACTAGTCCCACATTCAAACCTCCAGGCGAGGAGGCCCAAGGGGGAGATGACCACGAGAAAAAGGTTGAGTAACCAACATTGTATGATTCGGGAGCTGGAAAGTGAGGAGTTCGAATGTGGTTGAGAAGCCAGAAAATAAGAAAAGGGAAATGCTGAGGACATATGTTGCTATAGTGGGTGTCAGTGATGTGGGAATGGGAAAGGGGAAAAGATTTCTGTCCACATGAGAATAGGGTAGTAGCAACAGCAGCAGATAACAGGAGTAGGATTCAGTATCAATAGAAAGGCAGGGCAGAAAGTGAGATTCTGTGACCGGATGAGTATAGATGTTCTCGTGAGAATCGACAGCAAACCAACAACATCCATAGTTCAGGTATACATGATGACGTCGCAAGTTGAAGGTGGAGAGAGAGAGAAAGTATGAGGATATTGAACAGGTAATTCGGTACATATGTAATAGTCATGGAGGTATTGAAACGCAACCGTACGGGAAGGAGTAGAAGAAAGGGTTACATGAAAATATGTGCTTGATAATAGGAATAGGAGAGAAGAAAGGCTAGTTAAGTTCTACAGTAAATTTATCCTACTAATAGCTGGTATAGTCTAGTCAAGAATCTTGAGACAATGGGTATACTTGGAAAAGGACCGAAATATGGGAGGTTTAAAGTCACACTATATTATTGTCAGGCAAACATTTTGAAATCAGATACTGGACTGTAAAGCATACCCAGGAGTACATATAGACTCATAACAATTTAGCAGTGATGAAGAGTAGGCTGAATTTTACGAGACTCGTCAGGAGCAATCGATGTACAAAGAAGCGGAATACAGTAGTGCTAAGGAAACAAGAGATGAGATTTATGTTCTCTGAGGCTACAGATACTGCGATAATAAGCAGCTCAATAGGTAGTTCAGTCGAAGAGGAATGGGTATCTAACAACGACAGTAACAGAAGTTGGAAAGAAAAACGTAGGTACAAAGAAGCTAACTGCGAAGAAACCATGGAAAATATAAGAAATCCTTCAGTTGATCAATCAAAGAAAGAAGTTCAAAAATATTCAGGAAAATTCAGTAATAGAAAAATATGTCACTTAAGGATGAAATGAATAGGAAGTGCAGAGAAGCTAAGGTGAAATGGCTGCACGAAAAATGTGAAGAAATCAAAGAAGAAATGATTCTTGGGACGACTGATGCAGCATATAGGAAAGTCAAAGCAATCTTCCACAGAATTAAAAGCAAGCGTGGTAACATTGAGAGCACAATGGGAATTCCAGTGTTAAATACAGAGGCGAGATCGGATAGTTGGAAAGAGTACACTGAAGGCCTCTCTGATTGGAACAACTTGTCCGATGGCATGACAGAAGAACAAGCAGGAGTCGGTACGGAAAATATTGGTGATTAGAATCAGAATTTAAAACCGCTTTGAAAAATTTAAAATCAAAGAAGGCATAAGGTATAGACAACATTCAATCAGAAGTTCTAAAATCATTGGGGGAGGTGGCAAAAGGTCTATTCTCACTGGTGTGTAGAATGTATGAGTCTGGCAATATACAATCTGACTTTATATTTCTCTCAATCATCACGATTTGGAAGACTGCAAGAGCAGAGAAGTGTGAGAATTATCGCACAATCAGGTTAACAGCTGAAGCATCCACGTTTCTGACAAGGATAATACACAGGAGAATGGAAAAGAAAATTGAAGTTCCATGACGTTCATAGGATTTGTGGTCCTGGAGAAAGCGTTCGGCAATAACAAATGTTGCAAGATGTTTGAAATTCTGAGAAAATACGGGTAAGCCATAGGAGAAGTCGTGTAATTTGCAATATGTACAAGAGGCAAGAAGGTAAAATAAGAGTGGAAGACCAAGAACGAAGCACTCGGGTTAGGAAGGGTGTCAGACAGAGATGTAATCTTTCGCTCTACTGTTCAATCTATATACCGAAGAAGCGATGACGGAAATAATGGAAAGATTGAAGAGTGGAATTAAAATTCAGGGTGAAATGATATCATAAGTTTTGCTGATGACTGATTCTCTCGGTGACAGTGAAGAAGAATTACAGGGTTTGCTGAATGGAATGAACAGTCTAATACGTACAGAATATGGAATCGGAGTAAATCAGAGAAAGGCGAAATTGATAAGAAGCAGAAGAAGTGAAAACAGCGAGAGACTTAGCATCGTGACTGGCGATCAGTAAGTAGATGACGAACAAAGCAAGGGCGACGTCAAATTCACACTAGCACTGGCAAAAAGGGAATCGTGCTTACCTGGCTTCTGATGGTGGCTCACCGAGCATTCTGCTGACTTCAATGACTTCTTGTGGGTACTCGAGCACAGCGTCCGCCCAGCCCTGCGTGGCCATCACCTGCAGGTGGTCCTTTATGAAGGCGACGGCAGCCCTCGTGGCGTCCGGGCACGAGTGCCTCACTGCCGTGACGGCCGTCGCCGCTGCGGTCTCGACGGCCAACTGCGAGATCAGCTGCCGCTCGCAGGCAGCCTTCAGGCCCGACAAGCCGTACTTGTCGGCCGCTGAGAGCAGCTGGGGGGCCGTGTCGGGCAGCTGGGGGGCCCGCAGGGTATACGCGTAGGCCACCAGGAGCCTCAGCACCGGGCCCTCCACGTCGTCGATGCTCACCTGGCCGCAGCTGGCCTCCAGCATGTCGTGCGCGAACATCGCTGCGAACACGGGGCTCGCAGCTGCCAGCACCGCCCTGTGAGCCGCCACCCTCGTCTCGCCCGCCACCAGCGTCACCAGGGCGCCGTCACCCCCGTCTAGCAGGGCGGCCAGGGCCTCGGTTGTGGTGTTCTGAACCTCCGTAACTGCCGACATGGTGGGTGGTCCTGAAACACAGTACCACTGAGCAGCCCTCACACTGTACCCTCAACACTTGTACGAGGCGCATGCATACCTGTATGAAATGAAACAACAGCTGGTGAGTGTTGTCCACCCTAAATCAATTACGTCACCAGTTTCCTTCAAATGACAAGGGTCCGTACTGCTTCGTGATCACCTAAGGTTTGTAACTACCAGCGTCGTACTATGATAAACTGCTTTCACCTTCTAAAAATGTTATCGTTCTCAGTCAAAAGATGGTTTATATATGACATAGCAAAAAAATGGCAAAGCAACAAACTTCTTTCAGCACTAAAGTTACAGGACTTTTATTTAAATCCAAGCTCGTGGCACCTCTGAGAAAAATTTTCTTCCTCCTTATCTCAGGTTCCACATATCAGTCACACATCAGAAGCAATGTACATGTAATGCAGAAATCATTTTCCTCGGTGAATGTCTCAGGGTAGGCACGATTAAACTTGACCGGCCCCCTTGACCGAGCGGTTCTAGGCGCTTCAATCCGGAACCGCGCGCCTGCTATGGTCGCAGGTTCGAATCCTGCCTCGGGTATGGATGTGTGTGATGTTCTTAGGTTAGTTAGGTTTTAGTAGTTCTAGGTTCTATTGGACTGATGACCTCCGATGTTAAGTCTCATAGTGCTCAGAGCCATTTGAACCGTTCTGAACCACTGTAAGAGTCTAAATTCATTAGTATGTTTAACTCTCCTTTTAACAGACTGATATCTGTGTCTTCTTTCTTAAGAAAAAGATTCAGCGCCCACCTCCATCGTAAAGAATGCTGCATAATACAATCATAAATCATGTCGCCATTTTATCCGAATGTTGCAAGCTATGGTGTACCCAGGTATTTCCAGGTTGAGCAGTTTAGAAATGAAACTCGTTGCTCCATTTCCAGAACGTGTGTTGTGGAACTTTCGCACAAATATATATTTGTATCTCCTTTTGGCGTGGACGTGTTTGAATAGCATCTTTGCTCCACAGAACGTTCGGATACTTATTAGATGACATACGTCATGGCTAAACCAAAGTAAGCTCTGTCACAGCTCCGACATCACTCTTCACTCTCCTGGTCGTATGAGGGGCAAACGACGGAGTCAGTGAAATAGTTCCACACCCTACAGTGTAAACTGGTTTCCGAAATTCAGACAAGTGGGGTTCACGAGAACGGCGTGCACTTTTTTCGAAACGTGCCGACTTATCTCCATTCCACCAGCGTAAGACGTCTGCCGGACCGTTACGGTGCCAGCAGGGCGCCTAAGAATTCGTCCCAAGGCTTCTGTCGCGCCCGCTCGACGTGGATCGAGACGCCGAGGCAGTGCTGTACGGAGTGTAGCGCCGGAGGTCACCTCAGGGTCGCAGGCCAACACGTACACTGCCTGGAAGCCACCCGACCAACCCGAGTCTTCCTTCCCCATCCCTCATTAGTTAATTGTACATTTGCTTCCGTTTTACATCGCTTTGTGGTTTTTTCGCCTCCCCATTCCAAGTATGCACTCAATGTTATAGGCTCAAAACTTTGGACACTGGCGTTGTAATCGCATAATGAACGACTTTTTACTGTTGTTTACAGGTATTATTGCCGTATTTTCCTACATCCAAGTGGTGCTGCATGTAAATAAACGAAGCGGTAAAAGCTGTAAAGCCGTTTACATTTCCATACAGTCTTCGAGCATCGATATGTTCCTCGTCTAAGAATCAGACGTCATTGTCTTATAAATGTTTAACGTATCCTGAGATCAGTGGTGTAGTATTCTACTTTATTGTGACACTCACAATGCGACTGTAGTTTACACTGAGCTTTCGCAGATTCTTTCACTCAAACGGTTTTCTAGGTAATCACAGATTTGCCAAGATACTGAGCGGGATCGTGTCTGAATTATTAGTAGACAGAGAGCAATGGTCCCGATCACCTTCAGCATATTTTGGAGACACTATCTTCGTGCGTGTCTGCGCCATGTAACCGGCAGAGAAACGTGTGTGAAATGCAAGTAGTGGACTGGATATGCAGGGCGCGGCGGTGAGACACTCTGGGCTCTCATTCGGGAGGACAGTGGTTCGACCACACACTGTGCAGTGGTCTGCAGACGAAGGGCGAATGAGTGGACGTGGCTGCTTGTCATTTGTGTCTTCTGGACCGGTTTTCTGTTTGCTGTCCACCTACACAGGTTTTTCTTCATAGAGTGTCTCTCAATAGGAGTGCCGTGATGGTGCCCTAGAAGAGGCATGACCTTTCAGGTAGCCCTACCGGTCTTCATTACCGAATGTTCCACAAATTGCAACAGGTATTTAGCTGTCTGTGTCTCATTTCCCAGGAAAACCATGAGGAAGTGGTCTCACTTCGTCCATCATTAAAGTTGTTTACAAGCTTTCCAATGAGTACGACGTGCATTAAACTACTTTTCAATATTTATATAATTTCCAATGGTGGTGATGTTTTCTTCTGCAGTGCAATTTCCGTGTGTGGGTCACACAAGTCAGAAACGATTTCACGGTGCCATCAATTTGGAATCATTACAGTCGTCTCATCAGTATGAATTGCAAACTTCTTTATTCTTTTTCCATCCAAATTCGAAATTAATCAGCAAAAGCACTCTACGCCCTCTCTAAGGTTTTTTATTAATGAGTAAACATTTGGCTGAGCTTTTGATATTAATAGATCACTTTCTTCCACCCCTCAGAGGCGTTTTCGATGTGATGGGGCCTTCCACTGTAATTCCACATGTCTGATGGCATCTGGTCTTTATCAACCAACTGGTCCAGAAATAGTCAAATAATCGACGAAACTAGTTTTTCAGACAGTATTTTCTGAATAGACAGCCAACCATGATCCAATATTTCTAAGACAATATATCGTACTCTGAATAGATTGTTAGATAACAATGTCTTTCTTCGTTTCGTTAAGAGGGGACTTCTTTCCACGTCGTTGATTAAAATGAAAATTGTAACTCGTAATCTCTGGTTCAGGAAATAAATTTCCAGCTGATTGGAATGGACATTAGCAATTTACAGAGTCATTATGAGAGAAGCAGGGTTCCATCCGAGCACATTTTTATTTGTTAAGTAATAGTAAATATCAGGACTATGTAGTATGTCTCAAATAGTGAGGTGCATTCTGACTCCTACCATGTACACAATTGTCTTTCATGATTCAAACCAACTGTTAGTGGTTAAATTGTGCTCTGTGCGAAATTTTGCCAGGCAGCTTCCCCTTTCATTCCCTTACTTCACTTCTTTTCTCCTCCAACTTTTTTTCCGCTTCGTATTCTGCCTATCGATTTCGACTGCCCCATCACCCTTTCATTCCCTTACTTCACTTCTTTTCTCCTCCAACTTTTTTTCCGCTTCGTATTCTGCCTATCGATTTCGAGTGCCCCATCACAAGTTTTCATCTCGCTTAACGATCTGACCAATTTCTTCTCTCTCAAAAAGCATTTCCTTAATCTCTTCGTCATTTTCGGAACCAGTTCGCGTGCAAGCCAGTACTTCTGCAACTGGTTTGGCTGTGTGTATGTCCTGGCTGTGGTAACGACTTCTCCGTCCAGCTCAGATATCAATAAGATGTTAGTGTTTTCGGCCGAGAACGATATTAAACAAATTTCCAGTGACGTCAGGGAGAAATCTAGGGAGGAGTTATTCTCAAACACACGCATTTCTTGCTACCAGATGCTGAGACGAAGACAGGCATTGTGAAGAATCTAGCCACACCAAGATCGAGGACCCTGATTAAAATACATAAGCATAATCATCGTCCAACGGGGGCATTCGATCTGCAACGCTACACTTTTTTCTCGGCCAATTTCTGTTGGGAAAATGCGGAATTTGTGAGACATCGTGGAATATTCCACTTCAGCCCCTACAGTTTCATGAAATTCCAACAGCTGACACCACCGTATGTAGCCTCCAAAGTGGCGTCCGTAAAGGAGGTGCGACCCAAGCAGAGAGCTGTCACTGAGTTTCTTTCGGATGAAAACCAGAGCGTCGAAGATGTTCATACCCGCTTGCAGAATGTCTGAGGAGATTTGGCAGTGAACAGAAGCACCGCGAGTCGTAGTGCGAGGTGTCTGTCAGCGTCAGAAGAGCTTACTGGTGATCAACGCCTGGCCTAGCAGCGCCATCGTCGCAGCAACGTTGTGCATATCTGGCCGACCCCCGCGTGTCGGTCAGCTGCAAGACGGCTGTGACTCCTGCGATGTGGGAACGTGCTCTCCTTCAAGGTGACCGGTGGATCACTCAGAGCTGAACAACCCGCATCTCGCACCTTCCGACTTCCGTCTGTTTGGTCCAATGAAGGATGTACTCCACGGCAAGCAGTACACAGATGATGGGCAGGTCACTGATGCAGCAAGACGTGAGTGGCTGGTCAACTGTTTATTCACTCGGTCAGCTTTATCAGTTTAATGAAACAACCAGATGAAACTGGCCATGTCAGCTATATGAACACTTTTTCAACCACCCTCTGGGTTTGCAATGTAGCTAATTATTACGAATTGTCATCTTACATCGAAAGCGTAGCTTACCACGGAGCTGGGAGGAGAGCAGAATTTTGGTTCTCACGCTGGCACAGCTGATTTCAAGTGAATAACTTCAGTACTTTCGGAGATATAAATTTTTACCTAAAGGACGACTGTGATGGATTCATCTATAGTATCAATTGAAACTACAACCAGAAGTACAGGTCCATAAAATCTAATTGTCTGGAATTTTCTTTCTTTTCATTACCACAGATTTCTGACTAAATAGAAAGTACTTTGGAAAATTATTATTTCATTGTGTTATGGTTATGTAAGTGTTTTGCTGGGTCTGAGGACATACGTTGAAATTATATGGAAATTAAGTAAATCTATGTGTGAGAACGTTTCTTGTACAATTGTGGAATTTGTGACGTATGCCCGACTTACTTTGGTTTTGTAAAAGGCAGCCAGAAGGGTCGTTGAGTATTAAATCTGTAAGTAATTTATGTTGCGGAATGGAATCTAATTTTGTCTTCATTAAATTTTATTTAGTTTTGGAATTACGTGATTTCCAGTCTAAATTACCTGCAGTAATCTGATTGTCATTAAAAATACCTTAAGTATACAAGTGCTCGAAATGATCTGATTGGCTGTTTAATATATTAGCCAATAGGAATGAAGCATATCCCGTGCGTATCAGTATGGCTTTGTGCCTCCGATCTAGGAGCTGATGAAGTCGTTCGGGAGCCATCTTCTGGTAAACGCCTATGTTAAATCGCACTGATCAAATTTATTCCAAAATAACGAAATTTGCGCGTTTTATTGCTTCTCTTACCGTTGACAAAGAGCGACTACAGTACTGAATATTCTGTGAGAGCTTGAGATTTGTGAGTGATTTATTTTAGGAGATATTCGAATATGAACATTTTATTTCGTACACAAACACTGCGCGGCGTGTTTCGTGCTGATTACGAGACATTATATGCATTATAGTAATGTTTCTATACTGAGTCTGGGTGAGTGATTTCACTGACTTTTGTTTTCAAGTCTTTTTGGAATGCCGCAATTGTTAAATCAGCCCAGAATTTTGCCATTCTGCATGCTTTTCGAGGAGCTAAGGACTGCACTGAGTGCAGGTGATTTCTGGAGGAGACAATATTCCATAAAAACACATTTAGAAACTAAACCAACGTCAAATCCTGACTCTGCGAATACATCTTAACTCCATTCGTATGGCTCTCGCACAGATCACGAAGACAAGTTTAGACTGATTACTGCACACACAGAGGCACTTTAATGATTCTTCACACACCCCTGAACGTGAATGGACCATGAGTAACTCTTAGTAAGTGATACGATGGATGTACCCACTGCCATGCACTTCACAGTCGTTACAAGGGAGTAGATAAGTGAGACTCAGTTTGGGAGGAGGAAGAATCACACTATCTTTTAAGGGACTGTAACTGATTGGTTCCTCCAGTAAATGTAAGGGCCTTGCTGCTCTCACACGTAGACAACTCGGGTAATACATAACGAGTCCGTAATTATGAGCAATACATCATCCATCTGCGGTAACTATAGACTTTGCATTACTGTACTGAAACTTCCTGCAGAGCTGAAAGGAACATTTAGAACTTAACGGTCGTTACTGGAAGAAACCCATAGTGTGTGGCTTTTTCAGTCCTTATTACGACCATGTGCTCCCTCTGAACGTCATCACGTCATCAGCGCACACAAATGCAACTGTGAGGCTACATAAATGGTCGGCTGTCAATCGTTTTTTTTTTTTCGCTGTATGCAGACATCTTGAAGTGATCAATGGGCAGACTTACTCACAACAGAGTCAGTGCCCATACTGACACATACGATGAGTTTCTTTATGCACTTAGTCGGGGAACTGCGATTGTGCAACACTATTGCATTGTAAGTAACATATGAGACACTTCACCCGGCTAAAAACCAGGACGCCCTTCCTGCTGAAAAAGACACACGCGAGATTCTCCTGTCCTCCGGCAAAGTGGCTCTGCTTCTCCACTCTAACCACCAACCTCCGAAAACCATGCAGTCCTTAAAGGACTGCTTAAAACCTGTTCGTGGCTCAAAGTCATATCCCTTATCAGTGAAGAGCCGTCGAATGACTAATCAGTTGAGTGGAAAAAGCTAGTCAAGAGGTATCGATTATATTTATCAAATCACCCACCAAATGTCTGAAGTATGGCAAGCTGCAATCATTCTGGAGTGTTATACATGTGAGAAACAGATTTCCTCTGGAAAAAATTAACAGCAGCTACTGCACCTTACAAACACATTTTCTTTTGCGAACTTCCAGCATGCTGCAGTACCTTAGGGCAACAACTACTATTCATCAGTACATAAAAAAACAGCCCAAGTTGCAAATTTTTACTTCTTATTGAATCGATGACCAGTTTCGAGCCGAGACCCATTTTGAAAACGTCATAACATAATCGGATGCTGTTTTTGACTTATGATGATTTGAAAATGGGTCTCGGCCCGAAATTAGTCATCGAATGAATAAAAAGTAAAAATTTTCTACTCCGACTTGTTTCCCTTTCTACTGACTTTTTTTGCCACTGAGTTCTTGGTCGTAAGCTTGTATAATAAATCCATCTGAAAAACCTACACAAGGCAAAATTCTAACTTCAATAAAAGTCGAACTGAAGAATTGTTAATCTCACAAACTAAGAATCAAAAGTAGTCTTTCCTCACCTGGGTTCCGCGAGTTCCGGAATCTGTACAGAAAAATGGAGTAGACAGCAACATGAACATCATTTCCGCCCTTTTTATTGCTCACGAAAGCCACACATTGCATGATGTACCACCACACAGCGAGACCTTCAGAGGTGGTTGTCCAGATTGTAATACCTCTAATACCCAGTAGCACGTCCTCTTGCATTGATGCATGCCTGTATTCGTCGTGGCATACTATCCACAAGTTGATCAAGGCACTGTTGGTCCAGATTGTCCCACCCCTCAATGGCGATTCGGCGTAGATCCGTCAGAGTGGTTGGTGGGTTATGTCGTCCGTAAAGAGCCCTTTTCAGTCTGTCCCAGGCATGTTTTGTAGGGTTCATGTCAGGAGAATGTGTTCGCCACTAGTCGAGCAATGTCATTATCCTGATGGAAGTCATTCACAATATCTGCACGATGGGGGCGCGAATTGTCGTCCATCAAGACGAATGCCTCGCCAATATGCTACCGATACGGTTGCACTATCGGTCGGAGGATGGCATTCACGTATCTTGCAGCAGTGACGGCGCCTTCCGTGACCACCAGCGGCGTACGTCGTTCAGACTGACCGGGTTGCCTCCAAACACGTCTCGGGCAATAGTCTGGTTAAAGGCATATGCGACACTCACAGTGAAGAGAACGTGATGCCAATACTGAGCGGTCCATTCGGCATGTTGTTGGGCCCATCTGTACCGCGCTGCACGGTGTCGTGGTTGCGAAGATGGACGTCGGGAGTGAAGTTGCGCATCATGCAGTCTATTGCGCACAGCGAGTCTTAACACAACGTTCTGTGGCTGCACGAAATTGCATTGTTCAACATAGTGGCGTTGCTGTCCGAGCTATTGCGACGCATAATCCGTAGGCAGCGGTCACCCACTGCGGCCTGAGCGAGGCACATCATCGACAGTTCCTGTCTCTCTGCATCTCGTCTATGTCCGAACAACATCGCTTTGGTTCACTCCGAGATGCCTGGACACTTCCCTTGTTGAGAGCCCTTCCTGGCACAAAGGGGCAATGCGGACGCGATCGAACCGCGGTATTTACCGTCTAGGCATGGCTGAACTACATAGAACACGAGCCATGTACCCCCTTCCAGGTGGAATGGCTGGAACTGATTGGCTGTTGGACCCGCTCAGTCTAATAGGCGCTGCCCATGCATCGTTGTTTACATTTTTGTGTGGGTTTGGTGACGTCTGTGAACAGTTAAAAGGGACTGTGTCTGTGATAGAATATCCACAGTCATCGTCTATCTTTAGGAGTTCTGGGAACCAGGCTGATGCCAAACTTTTGGTGTGTGTGTGTGTGTGTGTGTGTGTGTGTGTGTGTGTGTGTGTGTGTGTGTGTGTGTGTGTGTGTCGGGGTTTTTGTAGTTACACTCACTGCACGAGAGGGCTCCCATGAAAAGTGAGTCATGTTAGGGCAATGAAACGATGTTGAAACATTTGTGAGGTTGTGAGGACATGGGGAAGAGTACCAGTAAACAAACCATTAAAAATCGCATTTTAATTTCCACATGAGAGGGTAAACGTTGTTAATTGCGTTCAGTGTTTACATTCCTCGTTACGAACTTCCGTCAGTGTGAAGACCACCTGCATCCACGACAGCCTGGAACCGCCCTAGAGGTACCATTCCACGGCTGTTCACGGCGCTTCGCAAACGGCGGGCCGCGGGATGTCCGGCTGCCGCGACACAGCTCGTGCACTGCGTGGGAGTCGCACATCGCGGCCAGCATTCCCAGCCACGGCAGCAGCAACTTCTTCAACAGTCTGGGGCGCAATCGGCTGTCGGCCTTTCTCAGGAGCAGTTCCCAAGTCGCCATTACTTGAACCACTTTGGTCAACAACGGTGCGGAGAGAAGACCTCTCTGTATTCCGTTAATGCTTCGATACTCGCGAAGAGGAGCACCACTACTGCTGAAGCATCGATAAAACATCTTCCCCTGCTCACCTTGTGCAGATCCATGTTTAATTCATTATGGGGAACGGATCGGGATAGAGATGAGATACAGCAAGGTGTTTTAGATGAAAGTTGTAGGTGCCAAAAAGGGTCAACCATTGCTACTAACTTGACACAACCTTGAACGTGATTTTCAAGGTGATCTGGAGGTCAAAGTGATCTTTAGAATGGGAAACCAAGTTTTTCATTCAAAATTTAAAGGAGCAGCAAATTCTAGGAATAAAATGGCACATAATTCGAGGTCGTGGCTAGGTTCCACGAAGATGAAATAATCATGTTTTTTCGTTCTAGTATGGATTAATTCACAATACGGAAGATGCAGCAAAATTCAATGTTAGATACAAACTGGAAGGCGCATAAAGTATCATGTATCATTACCAATAATGAAGGTCTTACAGATAATTATAGGTCATTCTCAAGTTGTGTTTTGTTTCATGGAAATTCCAATTAGTGACGTTGGATATGGAAACTAAGAGATTTGGCCTTTATGTCTCAGCTGACGTGTTTATTGGAAAAAATAAATGAATCATGAAGTATAAATGTGATTTGGACGTTTGGGAGACAGAACATGTATAAATAAACCTGAGATCACTGGTTTGCAAGTCGCTAAGCGAGTCCCTCGCCTGTCTTCCCTCAGCATAGCTCTTCTGATTTGTATCTAACATTGTATTCTACTGTATCCCTCATATTCAGAGTTCATCCATGCTAGATTTGAAGACGTATTTGCTTGTTCGACCTGCACTGAACCTTGCCATAACCAATAATTTATCATTTTCCGCGTAAAATCTTTCTAATCTTAACTCCAATATTAGGATCTCATTTTAAAAAATCACTTTAACCACCAAATGACGTTCAAAGTTACGGCCATTGGTAGCAATGCGTGGCCCCCTTTGACACATATAACTTGTATCTAAAACACCTAGCTATATCTAGTCTCTATCCCGAGTTCCCCCCCCCCCCCCCCCCTATGAACCATTGACCTTGCCGTTGGTGGGGAGGCTTGCGTACCTCAGCGATACAGATAGCCGTACTGTAGGTGCAACCACAACGGAGGGGTATCTGTTGAGAGGCCAGACAAACGTGTGGTTCCTGAAGAGGGGCAGCAGCCTTTGGTAGCTGCAGGGGCAACAGTCTGGATGATTGACTGATCTGGCCTTCTCACGCTAACCAAAACGGCCTTGCTCTTGTGGTACTGTGAACGGCTGAAAGCAAGGGAAACAACAGCTGTAATTTGTCCCGAGGGCATGCAGCTATACTGTATGGGTAAATGATGGCGTCCTCTTGGGTAAAATATTCCGGAGGTACAATAGTACCCCATTCCGATCTCCGGGAGGGAACGACTCGAGAGGACGGCGTTATCGGGAGAAAGAAAACTGGCCTTCTATGGATCGGAGCGTGGAATGTCAGATCCCTCAATCGGTCAGGTAGGTGAGAAAATTTAAAAAGGGAAATGGATAGGTTAAAGATATAGTGGGAATCCGTGAAGTTCGGTGGCAGGAGGAACAAGACTATTGGGCAGGTGAATACTGGGTTATAAATACAAAATCAAATACGGGTAATGCAGGAGTAGGTTTAATAATGAATAACAAAAAGCAGTGTTTGTAGGATACTACAAACAGCATAGTGAACGCATTATTGTGGCCAACATAGACACAAAGTCCATGCCTACTACAGTAGTACAAGTTTATATGCCAACTAGCTCTGCACATGATGACGAAATTGATCAATTGTATGATGAGATCAAAGAAATTATTCAGCTAGTGAAGGGAGACGAAAATTTGATAGTCAAGGGGTGACTGGAATTCGAGAGTAGGAAAAGAGAGAGAAGGAAACATAGCAGGTGAATATGGATTGGGGGTAAGAAATGAAAGAGGAATCCGTCTGGTAGAATTTTGCACAGAGCATAACTTAAATATAGCTAACACTTGGTTCAGGAATCATGAAAGAACGCTGTATACATGGAAGAACCCTGGAGATACTAGAAGGTTTCAGAAAGATTATATAATGGTAAGACAGAGATTTAGGAACCAGGTTTCAAATTGTAAGACATTTCCAGGGGCACATGTGGACTGACCACAATCTATTGGTTATGAACTGTAGATTAAAACTGAAGAAACTGCAAAAAGGTGGGAGTTTAAGGAGATAGGACCTGGAAAAACTGAAAGAACCAGAGACTGTACAGAGTTTCAGGGAGAGCATAAGGGAACAATTGACAAGAATGGGGGAAATTAATACAGTAGAAGAAGAATGGGGAGCTTTGAGGGATGAAATAGTGAAGGCAGCAGAGGATCAAGTAGGTAAAAAGACGAGGTCTAGTAGAAATCCGTGGGTAACAGAAGAGATACAGAATCTGATTGATGAAAGGAGAAAATATAAAAATGCAGTAAATGAAGCAGGCAAAAAGGAATACAAACGTCTCAAAAATGAGATCATGTAGGTAAAAAGACGAGGTCTAGTAGAAATCCGTGGGTAACAGAAGAGATACAGAATCTGATTGATGAAAGGAGAAAATATAAAAATGCAGTAAATGAAGCAGGCAAAAAGGAATACAAACGTCTCAAAAATGAGATCGACAGGAAGCGCAAAATGGCTAAACAGGGATGCCTAGAGGACAAATTTAAGGATGTAGAGGCTTATCTCACTAGGGTAAGATAGATACTGCCTACAGGAAAATTAAAGAGAGCTTTGGAGAAAAGAGCCACCTGTATGAATATCAAGAGCTCTGATGGAAAACCAGTTCTAAGCAAAGAAGGGAAAGCAGAAAGGTGGAAGGAGTATATAGAGGGTCTATACAGGGGCAATGTTCTGGAGGACAATATTATGGAAAGGGAAGAGGATGTAGATGAAGCTAAAATGGGGGATATGATACTACGCGAAGAGTTTGACAGAGCACTGTAAAACAAGGCCCTGGGAGTAGACAACATTCCATTAGAACTACTGACAGCCTTGGGAGAGCCATTCCTGACAAAACTCTACCATCTGATGAGCAAGATGTATGAAACAGGCGATATACCCTCAGACTTCAAGAAGAATATAATAATTCCAATCCCAAAGAAAGCAGGAGTTGACAGATGTGAAAATTACCGAACTATCAGTTTAGTAAGTCACAGCTGCAAAATACTAACGCGAATTCTTTACAGACGAATGGAAAAACTGGTAGAAGCCGACCTCGGGGAAGATCAGTTTGGATTCCGTAGAAATGCTGTAACACGTGAGGCAATACTGACCCTATGACTTATCTTAGAACAAAGATTAAGGAAAGGCAAACCTACGTTTCTAGCATTTGTAGATTTAGAGAAAGCTTTTGACAATGTTTAGTGGAATACTCTCTTTCAAATTCTGAAGGTGGCAGGGGTAAAATACGGGGAGCGAAAGGCTATTTACAATTTGTATAGAAAGCAGATGGCAGTTATAAGAGTCGAGGGTCATGAAAGGGAAGCAGTAGTTGGGAAGGGAGTGAGACAGGGTTGTAGCCTCTCCCCGATGTTATTCAATCTGTATATTGACCAAGCAGTAAAGGAAACAAAAGAAAAGTTCGGAGTAGGCATTAAAATCCATGGAGAAGAAATAAAAACTTTGAGGTTCGCCGATGACACTGTGATTCTGTCAGAGACAGCAAAGGACTTGGAAGAGCAGTTGAACGGAATGGACAGTGTCTCGAGAGGAGGAGAACATTAACAAAAGCGAAACGAGGATAATGGAATGCAGTCGAATTAAGTCGGGTGATGCTGAGGGAATCAGATTAGGAAATGAGACACTTAAAGTAGTAAGGAGTTTTGCTATTTGGGGAGCAAAATAACTGATGATGGTCGAAGTATAGAGGATATAAAATGTAGACTAGCAATAGCAAGGAAAGCGTTACCGAAGAAGAGAAATTTGTTAACATCGAGTATAGCTTTAAGTGTCAGGAAGTCGTTTCTGAAAGTATTTGTATGGAGTGTGGCCATGTACGGAAGTGAAACATGGACGGTAAATAGACAAGAAGAGAATAGAAGCTTTCGAAATGTGGTGCTACAGAAGAATGCTGAAGATTAGATGGGTAGATCACATAACTAATGAGGAGGTATTGAATAGGATTGGGGAGAAGAGAAGTTTGTGGCACAACTTGACTAGAAGAAGGGATCGGTTGGTAGGACATGTTCTGAGGCATCAAAGGATCACCAATTTAGTACCGGAGGGCAGTGTGGAGGGTAAAAATGGTAGAGGGAGACCAAGATATGAATACACTAAGCAGATTCAGAAGGATGTGGGTTGCAGTAAGTACTGGGAGATGAAGCTTGCACAGGATAGGTAGCATCGAGACCTGCATCAAACCAGTCTCAGGACTGAAGACCACAACAACAACAATCTGACTCCCTTCGGGGCTGTATTTTCAGCAAAACAGAAATACGTATTCTTTTATTATTTTCTGACTGAGAAAGGAGATTCCAGTTTTCAGAACATCCTTCATTCCCCTTTTCACCCCATTCCGGGTTGAAATTTGGGGCAATACCTTCCTAGACGACGCGTACAGTGTAAAGTCCGCACCCCCTGGAGACTTCGAGTTCCTCACCTTATCTGACCTGACCCCGTCTAGCAGGGAAGAGGCCAGGAGCGTCCCAAACAGCGTATCCTACAGCGACTCTTGTTCACGGTCGGTACAGCAGTGTCCGCAATCTGTGGTTAGCGTCCACGGTTCGATTCCCGACAGAGTCGCTAATTTCCTTCTCTCGGGATATGGGTGTTTGCGCCGCCCCCACAACTTCAGCTCATCTCCACCGCCGAGCAGGTCGGCCGAGTCGCGTGAAACGGGACGGCTTTCTCCTACCGGCCGAGCAACCCCGGGTGCAAATCTCCCGGCCAACACCGCCACCTCAGTATGTTTCCATGGTTCTGCAGCTCAGTCGGTAAAAACTAAACCCTTGTAGGACCACTCTAATGTGTGTGTGTGTCCGCGCCAATCGACAATCAACTTTTACGATATCTATACTGGAATGCAAAATTTATACAATTACTGTTGTCAAATTACGCCAACATGTAAACTTCTGTATCATTTTAACAGGCTGAAGGAAACGTTCTTCTGCCGGAAAACTTCCTGTGGTGTACACATTTTTTACGCCCCCAATGTTTTCCGACTCAGCGTGAAACATGGCTTTCAAACGATATGAAGCACACAAAATGCACGGTCATGAATGTAACTGTTTACCCTCATGTGCATGATCGTAATACGTTACAGTGCTCTTTTCCAACACACTTCTCGTGTATCAATCAGATGTAAACATAAAGCACCACAAAATTAATATCGTGATGGGACACGTAGTGTAACTAAGTAGCCACCTACAGATCCAAACCTGAGACGACTTTGCGGAATGTGGTGGTGGGTACTTTGTTCACCGAAGCCGTTCTTCGCTGCGCCGTGACGTCAGTGTTGCTGCTGCCGCCGTCATCGCCCGCCCCCATCTGTTCACTCCTGGATCGAGACGTGGCTGCACGATCCGTTACAGCTATGCGGATAAGATGCCTGTCATCTCGACTGCTAGTGATACGAGGCCGTTGGGATCCAGCACGGCGTTCCGCATTACCCTCCTGAACCCACAGATTCCATTTTCTGGTAACAGTCGTTGGATCTCGACCAACGCGAGGAGAAATGTTGCGATACGATAAACCGCAATCGCGACAGGCTACAATCCGACCATTATCAAAATCGGAAACGTGATGGTACGCATTTCTCCTCCTTACACGAGGCATCATAACAACGTTTCACCAGACAACGCCGGTCAAGTGCTGCTTGTTTATGAGAAATCGGTTGGAAACTTTCCTTATGTCAGCACGTTGTAGGTGTCGCCACCGGCGCCAGCCTTGTGTGAATGCTCTGGAAAGCTTATCATTTGCATATTATAGCATCTTCTTCCTGTCGGTTAAATTTCGCGTCTGTAGCACGTCATCTTCGTGGTGTAGCAATTTTAATGGCCAGTAGTGTACAGAGGTATCAAAGAAGGGGGTGTTAATAGTGGCAAAATCACCAGATGAGGTATGTAGAGCAAGATTATTTTTCAAGTACCTGTTTTTTAATCTACATGTGACCCTTACAAGTGCTTGTTAGTCAAATAACGAGGTCAGTACACTTGTTTCATTGTAACTTTATCTTTAGCAGTATAAACCTGTGTGCAACAGAACGTTTCCTTCTTCCTGAAAAAGGAAATTAGTTTTGTCTGTTACAACCTTGTTCTGGGCGGCTATTTAATTGTAATACTAGTCTCTACTTTGCCGCTCTTTATACTGAATTCAAGGTATTACTACCGGCAACAACTGCAAAATAAAGCTTACTCACTTCACAGAACAGTACGTATGTCACTGGATACGCGATGTTCTGTGCCTGCAGGTCCGAGCGCATTTAGACGAGCCTCGAAATAAAACACGACGCTGTCTTCAGCTTTAGGAATAACTTCCGACAGCTCAGGGACATTCACAGCTGAGTGTACCTGGCGTGAACATGACAGCGACTAAATTCTTAGACCCAAATCCTACGCATTAGATCGCATGCATTACGACAATTCCAAGCGTAAGAACTAGGAAAAAGAAATAAAAGGTAACTGTCATCATAAAACAGGAAAACGGGACTATGACATACGACATATTTCTTTTAACGATAGCTTACTCATGACCATTTATGCTTCTGCTCTCTCTCTCTCTCTCTCTCTCTCTCTCAGCATTAATAAACTAGTTATACAACAGTCTACACAAATGAAGTACTGGTCGGTATTATTTCGAAATTACGAGTATCGTCAAAGTCTGTGGTGATTTGATGTATTTAACTTGTTGAACTGTATTGCCAATGAAGGCAGATCTAATTACATGGCGATGTCTTTCGAACGACGTGATCTCTTCCTCTCTCAAGGCACACACGGCCAGCTGCCGTATTCCTGTCGCGCGCATTATTCTCAGCTCACTGACCACTGTGTTGTGTCGCCTATCAACTGTTTACTTTTCTCAGTAACAACCGTTTTATCCGCGAATCAAATTTTGTCAGTTTGCAAGCCGTAAGTCAGTAACCAGTATATGGCATGTGTGTCTCGTATTGCCCCACGGCTACGCTCGTCATTGTTTTAATACTCCTCAGATGAAGAAAAGGAATAAAATCCTTTGTTAAGTTTCCATTCCAGTCGCTCAGTGTTGAAAATACGATGGGTTATGGGATCCAATCACAATTCCAACAGCATTGGCGGTTTATTTTTGTGTGAATTGTTACCCTTTTCTCATTCGATGAAGCATCACTATTTCTGAGTAACGGCCACATTTCTCTTGTTGACCGGTTTAATTGTACTTCTTGCCAAAACACACTATAATTTTAACATTCATTTTTGGAACAGCTACTGTGACAGAATTCTGAAACAGTGTGTCTCATTAAACAAGTAATTGTCGACCAGAGAGCTCAATAGCTTACGAAGAACCTCATTGTGTCGATTTGTGGTGTAGTTAAATTCTTTTATCTTGGCGGCTCGCGCATGCCCGCCCAAACGCGGGAGATTGCTGCATTGCCAGTTGCACGCACCAAGAGAAGCAGTGCTATAGTGTAGTTCGCAAACTTACGTTTAGGGGGGAACGCGCAGTTCATGAAGTAAAGCCACCACGGCCGCATTAACCCTTTCGCTGCTACAGAGACGTGCTCCCCGCATTCCGCGATGGGCGCAATTTTGTCATCATTGCATTGCTCGCCTGTGCAGACACATGGTGATTCGACTGCTTTGACACACCTTATCATTCGATTTCATAAAAACTATTTGGCCCAAAAATGTCATTTTTACGCATCATCTTGACTGATACCTTCCGCCCGTAAATGACAATTTTGTTTCGATTTTCGACGCAGTTATTGTGCAGCATTAAGTGTAGTAACCCATTGCACGAAATTTTGAAGAGTTTGCAGAGGTAAAAGTCCATAGCGTATACTTTCCATATGGCCGATTTTAGTTGCCACTAGAAGTTTCAGATAGTTACATTCAGATGAATGAAATTCATGAAGACAATTCGATAATTTTTTAAATAAAGAAAACATTAAACACCGCACAAGCTTTGAACTCAGAACCTTTTGCTTAGCAGCCAAGTACCTTCACCATTACGCTAACGCAGCTCGTCATTCAACGTAATTCCTGGAGGACTTATCACGCAAAATACCGACAAACACTGTTGATATGACTATGAATTATTCACGTTTCGTCGAAGTACAATAGGAAATAGCCGGCCATGGTGGCCGAGCGGTTATAGGCGCTACAGCCTGGAACCGCGCGACCGCTACGTTCGCAGGTTCGAATCCTGCCTCAGGCATGGATGTGTGTGATGTCCTTAGGTTAGTTAGGTTTAAGTAGTTCTAAATTCTAGGGGACTGATGACCTCAGATGTTGTCCCACGGTGCTTAGAGCCATTTTAACCATTTATGTAATTACTGAAAAAATGTGAAGTCACTTTAAAGCAAAGTCAACAGTTAGCAAGCTACTACAGCTACCGCAAGATTTAATTGAAACAAGAATAGCTCTTTTAAGTAATGACACAGCTATATTTAAATTTCACTATCGTTTATGACGAACATGCTTCGTTGATGAACTTTGATTCCGATACGACATTCTACATCTAGCAGTACTAAATGAGTACTGGGCTGGAGTGCGATCCAAAAATAAAAAGAACAGCTACTTCCGGCCACTTTACGGTGTGTGGCGGAGGGTACTTGGGGCAGGAAGGCCATTGTGCGGTCCGTCGCCGCGTCAGCCTCGCTGCCGCACACTCCTCTCCCCCACAGCAACAGGTACTTTTTTTCTGCGGGTGTGGCCGCACTGCGCCAGCTGCCAGGGGAAGTCCCGGCCCCTGTGGAGCCTGGGCTGGCCGCTCCCCGGTGGCAGACCGCTCGCTCTCTCCTCTCTCTCTCTCTGTCTCTCTCTCTCGCAGTGGCTGTGTGTCTCCTCAGTGTTTCAGCCTCGCAGGCAGAGTATTTGCCTCCGCGGCTATCAGCAAAGCGTCATCCACACCCACGTATTCAGGCTGTTGAGACGTTTACGCCCTACATGAGGTTGCCAACGTGGAAGCTTCACTCTTGCCAGCTGAGGTATCCGCCCACGCCTTATGACAAATTTCAACATGTCTAGATACGCAAGCTTCATCCATCGTGCTTCACAAAACTAAAGTATCAGCAAGTTTTACAATAGTATAAGCAACCCGGCAGTGGTAACGATTCACTTTAAGTTATCTCCTTTATACAGAACATGTGCAAGCGTAACATCTGATACAGTAATGAAAAACTTACGAAATCGCCATTTATTCTGATTTTTTCCGATACACAAGTTGTTAGGGCTTGATAAACATATCCCTATATATAACGGTAGGTTCGTGTAGATGGGAAACAGTTTTACATTTACTGGGTATTCGAATTTCGCGAATCCAGACTGACCGCCGCTGTTAGCAAAACACGAAAATTTGGGCCGGTTCTGAACTCTAACCCGAATGCCGCACAAACTTCCACAGCTCACGTCAATCCGGGTTCGTAGAATGCGAATCCATTTGGTAATGTTTACCACAGCTGCAATCGTGAGAAGAGAGTGTCTGCATCTCTCAAGGGCACTGGAGTGTGATCCGGAGATGGAATTAACGCGTACATTGCAAACATGGGGTTGAATTTATTGCAGAACTACGTATCACTGTATTTCGATTTAGAATCTCGTTGAGTACACTGGAATACGCAATTGGAATTATCGTGCATTGACGGAGACTAATCGGTTACGATTTCCCACAATACTGTTGTCACAGCGTAAACATGCGACTGGAGCTATGGCTTGGCCCACTTTAAAATTATGCTCTCTTCATCAGTGGTAGGTTTAGCTTCCGTTTTGTTTTGCAAAGACGCAGTTGTATTTCTTGCACGAAAGGACGTTTCTAACGGATCCTGTAGTTTTCTTTCACTTCTATTCCGAGCTCAGCAGCGAACTGCAATAGCGAGAGACGTCGGCACGAGAGTTTCCTGCAGCACATTCCTGTCTTCTGGTATCACGAGATCTCAAAACGACGTCGTCCTTATGTGTAAAACACAGCCGATATCGGTAATTTTGAAATTTGTCTGTGGCCGTACCTCTTCAAACTGATGTCCACATATCAGTACCAAAACAAGGTATCACGTTTTTGTGAAAAAAGCTAACGCACTCCAGAGAACAAGACGGGCTGCATGTCGTGCAGAAATAAATGGCCGCCGATATGCGGCAGTCTGTGTCGGCAGCCTTTAGTGGCCACCGCGAATACGGCAGGACGCTGCTTTCAGCTGTAGGGACAATCTGTGTGTGTCTCACGCCGCCCTGCACGGCGTGTGGAGCAGCCAGCAACGACGCTCTTAAAGCCAACTCCAGAAAATAACCTGCTTATATGTGAGCAGTAATGAAGAGGAGATGAGGTTATTGCAACATTTTCAACATTTCGCGGCCCTGTCAGCAACTATATAAATATTAATTTGAAATTAACAACAGCCCCAGTTGCAATGTTTACCTAGGTTTCAGTTGGGATAACTCAACCTACTTCAGAATAAAAGGAACTACGATTTGTCCATACTGGGCAACGTCAGAAACTAAAAACTATAATACAGAAATACGTCGCCACGTTGTAACAACTTATCCGGGAAACAGCCACGGCCCCACTCCGCGACCGCAGTACGGCAGCAACGGACGTTGTGCTGGTACTGTCCACAGCCTCGAGAGCGCATGCGCGACACTGTGTGTTAACACTCGTACCAACGTGTACTCCTAAACTTAAAATTTTATGAACAACCGCGTGCGGCTAACGAAATTGACGTACACGTTGTCCTGTAAGGAGCACAGATATAGCGACTGTCTTAACATTTGTAATAATTTGTTGGACGTCAAAAGTGAAGGGACCAATGCGTTTACTATTTTAAGCCAACCTAGCATATTTGAGCTAAACATCGAACTTGACCGCATGGTGGATAACTACGGGTTTGAAATACCGGATGATCCCAGCTATTCGGCAAAACGGGAGTGCTAAAACATGTTTATTACTCCCTACGATTATGGCGGATGGAATAACGGTTGAACACCTTCCTTCAAACAAGTTTTTGCTTCGCAGCTGCAGCTGGTTGTTAACAAGGTTATTTTTTGTCATGTAGTACGTGAACTTCGCAGTGCAAGAGCTGAGTATTATTCGGAGGGTTGAGTGCGTGAGCCGTTTGCACCAAGTGTTCAGCGAATGTCGAACCACGCTTGTCATCCGCAACTTTAGTAGGGATATGCTCCTTGTATCTCGTTAGTAAGGCTCTTGCTGTTTGGCCGATGTAAAATTTCGGACAATTGCCACATGCAATCTTGTAAACTCCGGATAATGGCAATTTAGGCTTTTTTAAAGTGTGAATCAGGTTGTTCTCCAGCCTACTATTAGTAGGCAAAATTGTCTTGAACCCCCGGTTCTTTAGAAGACCCTCTATTTAATATGAAACTTTACCTATGAATGCACTAACTTCCAGCACGATAACCTAACGTGGAACTTTTCCTTTTATAATTATTTACTTTCCTGTCAGAGTCGTCTCTTCATTTCAAGCTCGTAACCGTTATTTCGGGCTGTTGTTTCAAGGGTTGCCAGTTCGTGTTCCAAGGCTTCTGCGGATAGGGGAATGGATATCGCTCTATGTATACTAGAGTGAAAAAGTGCCATTTTATGCGACAGCGGGTGTGCAGAATCGGCAGGTATGACATTTTTTCAACCTATGCTTCCTGGAGATGAAGATGTCATATTCAATGTGATCATCTACTATAGATAACGTAAGATATAAGTAGTTCAACGCCCTACTGGGTGACTCGTTTTCAAGACTAAAAATAATTTTCTCGTGGAGATCGTTAAACAGTACCAGTATCTGATCTATGTCTTCTTGGGATGAGTCAATCACCAAGAGAATATCATCCACGTATCTCGGCATACAACTTTATTTTCTCCGCCATCTATATACTACTAACAAAAAATTGAGATTCTATCGTATCCATGAATATATCTGAAAGAATCCCTGCTAGAGGGCTACCCAATGCTAACCCGTACGGTTGTGAGTAAATTTTGTCATTAAAACAAAAATAACTATTTCAAAACAATGCGCAGGAAATTCATGAGCACATCAATTTCAATATCTGACAATTTCTTACGGAAGTGTAAGTCCGATCTACAGGTAGGTTGGTACGGAGGCTGGAAACATCAAAGGAGGCCAGCCAGGATGTGGCATGGCAGATTACATTATTCAGTTTATTTACCATTCGACAGAGTTTCTGGAAGTAATTTTTCTGGAAAGCGAAGTTGTCTTTAATTTTGTAATGTAAACAGACAGCCAGCTTGTGGTACGTACTATTTGTACTGTCCACGATAGGACGTATCGGATGGAAGTTTTTGTGAACTTTGAACTGACTCGTTAGTATGGGCGGCTTCGGTTTGATATTCAGGAGCAATTACTTTTGAAACACTCCTATTAATTTATTAGTGTTCTGCAAACCTGTTTTATCTCTTTATGTAACGCTTGAGTAGGATCTGATTCGATGAAAGTAATGCCATTTTGATCGAAAAATGGCTGTTTCTTCTATGTATTCCGCTTTGGAAGCTATAATTAACGAGTTCCCGTTATCGGCTTTCGTAATTAGGGCGCCATTATTCTCCAGTTTACGATTAACACTTTTCACGGTTCTATAACGTAATGCTTTGATTGAGCGACGGATCATTCATTTTCTAAGATTTTACAGGATTATTAGCCAAACCGCGTTTGAACATTCTTTGGCGTTTTGGTACACTCCAAACCTAATTTAAGGCCTGCTATGAAATTGTCTACCACGTGTGGTTCTTTAATCACAGGTGCGATATTGAATTTCAGCGCTTTGGACAGTAACTGCGTCTTAGCTGTTGAAAACATTATAGAAGTTTTATTAATAACACGTTCACAGAACGTGGGTGTGAAACCTGTATTATTGGAACATCCTTGTTGGTTACCTCTGATAACACCCTCGGACAAATTTGACAGTTTTTTCGCGTGCCTTGCAGCGATTTCTTCTTTCTGTTTGGCAATGACATCAGTGGCCTGTGCCCAAAAATCATCTATTTGATAATTGGAAGACTTCGAATAGTGCATCAATATTTCAAGATACAACAAATAAGCTTTCTCGTTTAATTAATCTTTCTTTGTATGCAATTCCACTACCACAATTCTGTTATTGAGGATCTGAGCTATGAATTTCTTTTTGAAAGTAGGCGATTTGTAATATAATTTTCCTACATAATTGCGAGTACTAGCATGGCCATTTCATTTATTAACAAGTGTAAACAGAATAACGTGACCCGGAAGTTTGTCAGCGGATATTCCATGCCGCAAAAGAAAATCTTTCTTTCCGTTGAACGGACAGCACGGCTCTTATCAGAGACCCATCTGAGAAGAAATTCGCATGTTCTAGGTCAAAATGCGAGTAGATTTTTGTTTTGTAGAAAATCTTCACACCCCCCCCCCCCTTGGCGCCCCCGCCCCCCCCCCCCCCCCACACAGAGATAAAACGCGACGTTGTTAAGGCGGTAATGAACGGAAGAATTTCGAAACACTGACTACTTATAACAGGGAAGAGAGGTGGTGAGCCCCACACAGCGTATCCCAGACCCACTCGTTTTCACGGTCCGTGCAACAGTGTCCGCAGTCCGTGGTTAGCGTCCCAGGTTCGATTCCCGGCCGAGTCGCTAATTACCTTCTCTCGGTGTTTGCGCCGCCCCCGCAACTTCGGGTCATCTCCACCGCCGAGCAGATCGGCCAAGTTGAAGGAAACGTTCTTCTGCCTGAAGACTTCCTGTGGCGTACACATTTTTTACGCGCCAATGTTTTACCGCTCAGCGTGAAACATCGCTTTCGAACGATATGAAGCACACAAAATGCACCGTCATGAATGTACCTGTATACTGTCATGTGTATTATCGGAATACGTTATAGTGCTCCTTTTCAACACACTTCTCGTGTGTCAATCAAATCTAAACCTAAAGCACCACAAAATTAATATCGTGATGGGGCTTGCAGTAAAACTAAGTAACCACCTACAGATCCAAACCTGAGACGACTTTGCGGAATGTGGTGGTGAGTACTTTGTTCACCGAAGCCGTTCTTCGCTGCGCCGTGACGTCAGTCTCGCTGCTGCCCCCCCCCCCCCCCCCCCCAGCAGTGTGCTCGCAGCAGCCGGTTTCCACCAGCCTCGCCGCGTGACGTCACCCGCTGACCCTGGACTGGCGACCCGCAGTTATCTGCACTGCGCGGACGCCCGCTTCCCGCCCACAAGCGGCTGTTCCGCAGAGCCAGCGCGTCTCCTCGAAGCTTCCAGGTTTGCAGCGAAATCACGACGAGAACAATCGAGAAACTGCGGCCAATGAAGACGCCTTACGGAGGATCACCCTACCCACGCGCCATTCGTGGGCGGAAGAGGAACCTAAATTTTTCCGTCTGTTCCGTTGTGCTGCGCCGAGTACGATGGCCGGAACTTATTCTGTGGCGGCTGTTTTTTGCAGTAACCCTTATATATTCGGGCTGGTCACTTTCAACAGTTCCCAGTAAGTGGCTGTTGTCTGCGCTCTGATTCGTTGATGCAGAAGAGACTGACCGGTCGCCGTATTCGGTTTTATGCTACCGGAGCACTGCCGCCACATTTAGTGGCTTTGTATTGAACCAAGAGCAAGGAAAAAATCCCTCGAAATCTCGTAGCTACAGGTACGAATTCTTACAATATAACCGCGCAGAATATCGCTGTATGACGTCATCCCCGCAAGCTGCACTTACTTTAGATTCAAATACCAAGTTTAATTTCTGACGCTTCAAACTAAGCACAGTAAGAAACTAACTACAGTAAGGTCCGCACTGTGGATCACCACACAAAAACTGTCAAGAGTTGACGCCATCGTTGTTTTCTTTAGTCCTGTCTGAAATATTTCGGTCGAGAAAAGTCACGTTAATAAATCTTTGCGTGAGTTTATAAAAAACAGCACCGTTCATCATGTAATGAATATATTTTTAAAGCATCTACATAAAAGAGGCTACAAAGATGGTAGTAATTCTCTTTTAGCCAATTTAGAGACTAACCGTCCATAGATATAATTTTCATGTTTGATGTCCATCTAGGTGGTAACGATTATTCGCATATTTTTATCTAAATAAGTAAAGAGGAAATAATTTGTACACGCGGTAGGTGTAAAGAAATACGCAATACTGATTTCTGTAAGAGACAAAGAAAGAGAAACAGCTGTTTGAAACTGACAGATAAGGGGACTGAAATCCCTGACTTGCCGGTCGTCTTGTTTCCTTGGAGTTGGCAAAATTTACACGACAAAAGAAAGAAGGCATGGAAGGTCGGGGGCATATTTTGATAAACAGTAAGGAGAGCGATATTTGCTATCAGCAGATTTTCCCAAGTATTAAGCATTTTAATGGTAAACGAACGAGAGACGGAATTATTCGTTAGTGGTAACGAAAATTCATTGTATCAGCTGTGCAACTCAGAGACAAGCAAAGGCTCTGCAGTGCTTTATAGAGGACGTTACTTCACCTACTGTGGCATTTCGTAACTTGTAATCGGAATTTTACGTACGGAAAGGAACGACGCTTCAGTGATACTGTAAGTGAACTAAGGGTAGGTAGGGCGTGAATTACAAGTTAATGAACAGCAACACTGACAGCTCACCATACACTAGGTATTTACGCGTTAGAAAGCACTCGTGTATAAATTTCTCAGCATTGTTTTGAAAGAAGAATAAAGCCATTGATGGAGTGGTTTTCCGCATGAACGCGATTCCCCGAGGGTTAATGTATCCTGTGCAGTGTGACAGGCGAAGCTGAATGGGCCGTTTTAATACTGTGAGACAACTGTGGCGGATACATCTTATCTCGATATGTTGCAGTTGTGGTTGTTTCGACTACTCATTCCTTCAGGGAGCATCGATGTTTGTTGCTACGTAAACGACGAAATTTCGCATCGCTGGATTGGCCGTACTCGGTTAACGCAAGTACTGATCAGCTTGCAAAAGCACTTAACAATGGATGTTTGAAAATCTGAAACTGGTCACGGGTTTGTGTAATTAAGCTGTGTGTGTCGTAATTGCGGTTGTCTGCTATATTCAAGTCATAATGTTTATAATTCTACTACAGCCCTGTTTCTCTTAATGTTTATTTTCGAAAATCTAGCGATTAAAATACGGTTTCATTGCACTGTGGCTGACTCAAATGAACTTGAAATATTAGCAGAAGGCCACTCGATCACTGATTACACAAAATAGAGGCCATACTGGATGTTGCCGAGAACTCGCGTGACAGGTATGCACGATGATCTTCAGAGCCATTTTCTTTGTTTTTAGACCACTCGGCCAATGGGCTTGCGAAAATTTGAAAGGGCGGGAAACACAGGAACGTAACAGTGAGACGCAGTACAAAAAACGGTGGGCGGGAGAGAGCGCGGTCTGCACTCGTCCGGGGAGTGGCGGCTGCCGCTGTCTGCCGTGCTCACGTGTCAAGGGGCGTGCGCGGCTGCACAGGTGTGGACCTGCCTCCACACCAGGGACAAGCGGTGCCCGGCACTGAACCTGCCGATTCCAACTGTGCGTCACCAAAACGGACATACAACACTCTCCGAAAGCTAACATGCGTGAAATACGTGCCACACAAAAATTGTTACTGTAACATTCCATTTCTTTGGCTCCGCTGACTGACAACCATACTGTAACCTGACAACCTGTCCCAGAACTCTGGCCGAGCAACGGATCACTTTTCCACCACAACACTTTACAGAAAATAATATAGCAGCCACGCGTTCTGTTGTATCCGTGAGTGTGTGTGACGTCACGCAGCACACCATTACGCCACGGGTCAATGTCGGCCGCTATCAGCAGCTGCGAGCTGCTCCAGTTTAGGCAGCCGCCTGTACTGGAAATACGGGTACTTGCACAGCGTTGATCCTTTGAGAAAAGTGAAACACACGACGGAAGTCTGAGAAAACTGTAGATTTTTTTAACTCATTAACTACTGAATGGTGTATCACCAAATGGACCACCAAGGTGACAGTGAAATTTTCGCGAACCGTTTTTTTTTTTTTCTACATCTGAGACACTGAAGTACCGGGTGTTCATAAGTAAAATGCAGCTACTGACCGAAGTCCACTGTGGTCTGTGAGTATGGTAAGGCAGCGAAACACTGTAGACATGCTAATGCGTTAACGCGAAACCAGTTGGCGCCGGAGGAAATCAATTCCACTGTTGGTTAGCAGGTGCGAATCTGTCACTGTGCAACACCTCGCTGAAGTCTCCGGTGCTCATACTGAACAAGTTCTGCAAGTGGCGGTTAACAATATCGACATTCTGCCTTTCTCACTTGTTTGTCTCTTCCTGTCCACATTCCGTTCCCAATCCATTACATATGGGAACATTTCTTTCCAGTGTAAATCGGTTCCGCAAGGGCGCATTAGCATACCAAGTTTCGCTGCCATACAGCAGTTACAGCCCACGATGGACCTCTGAGTGGCTGCTCAACTTCAGATTACAAGCACACAGTGGTACAGCGAATGACGGACATTTGCCACGCTGGACATTTGCCACACTTGCCCCTTCGCCAGGTAGCTTGACTAGCGATCCCTCAGGTTAGGGACGCCCTTCCTCATACTACTTCTGTCCGCTTTCAAACCGCCGTCTTCACATCTTACTCGATGCAACCAGTACGTAAGGGACCTCCTTCATCGACATCTCGGGGAAATACAGAGCTTCTCCGAAATCGAAACATTTATAACATTTGGGAAACGAAAGCAATACCGACGACTAAGTATGTGATTAGTTGTGCCAAGTATAAATACAGATCCCTCTGTCTGTACGGTAGCTTCCTTTCACGCTTACTTATTGAGATAGAAACAGTCCATCGCCAAGGGAACAACAAGAACGGAAAGATGTAAAAGAGTGCGAATGTACGCTAATCATTTTTTTTTTGTCGCTGCATTTGTGCCTACTTTAATTACTAAAACTGCATGCCCAAAAGACAATAAGGAAAGAAGAAATGGGTATGTGAACGTTTGAAAAGAAGAACGACATACTCCATATTAATTTACTCTCTAAAATCCGATATCTCTTGCGGCGAAACATTAGTTAATAAAGTGTAGCGGGACAATGTTCAAAACATGACTGAAAATACGCTACTAAATAGAGATAAGAACTTCTATGATTGACAAGTCATCTAAAGTCTACGTACATATTTAAAAATGTTAGAGATAAGTAACTGTGGTAATACAGAATGCTATGCTTGTAACGTACGTTGTTCTACATTGTTTAGCTCTGGTATTTACAGAGTCACAGAGAAAACATCCTAGGTTTTGGAGGGAAAAACCGTAATTGTAATGATCTACACTAGAACAGAAACAAGAAGCACAACGTAAGGAAAAATAATGTAATGCCTGTTCCAACTCACAAGTGACATTGAAGCAGATAGTTCCTGTCACTTAGGGTGGTCAGCGGTTATATTCGACAACCTGAATAAATTAATAACTGGCTCCTTTTACCGACCCCCTGTCTCATATGAAACAGTTGCTGGACAGTTCAAAGACAACTTGAGCCTCATCACAAATAGGTAAGCTACTCATACAATTATAGTTGGTAGCGACTTCAATCTACCTTCCATATGTTGTCAAAAGTACATTTTCAGACCCTATACAAAACAACTTCTGTAATTGTTCTACATGGTCTCTTCAAATTATTTTGAACAATTAGTTAACGAGTCCATTCATATTGGAAATGGTTACGAAAACACACTTGAACTCTTAGCCACAAATAATCCCGAGCATCACGACGGATACAGGGATTAGTGAACAAAGTCGTAGCGAGGATCAATTCCGTAAAAAAGAAATTCACCAAAACTAAAGACGAAATATATCTATTTATAAAAGCTGCTAAAAATTCGGTAGACTTCTTTCTAAGAGACACTCCCCAATCCTTCCAAACTATGTAAGTGAAGACCATATGAGGCTTAAAGTTCAAAGAAATGTTATCAACAGCACTCGAGAGATTCGTACCAAATAAATTAATAAGAGACGGAACTGATACCCCATAAATGTGGCGGAAACTCCTAAGAGATTCTGGTCCTGTGTTAAGTAAATCAGCAGAAAGGCTCAGTTAGTAGCTTTACTACGCGGCGGGTGAGGAGGGGAGGGGGGGGGGGACGACACAACGGACCCAGCCCTTCGGAGCAGCTAAAATCGTGGCAAATGTCCGCACACCGGTACAACACGGTTACTCCTGCACGCAGGTTACCCTCAGCCACGTGTCAGGGCGACACCTCGCCACCGTCTCCACCTTGAGTCACGTTTACTGCCAGCCCAAGTACCATGTGAGACACCACAGTGTGAAATTTTATGCAACTATAACATTTTACTGGTGGACAGAACACCTAATGAATTGAAAGCACCCGGAAACACTGTGCACATTCCCAAGTCAGGAGTGACCTTACTCCCTTATTACTGGATATCTATGTGTGACCCAAAGAGCCGATTCCACACACTCGCGATTAAGTGGAGGCCTTCTTAGGAAACTGTTTTGGCTGCCGCTACTGCTCATCCGTGAACGCCACAGTTTTCTACAATTCAGCAAACCTTATCTCGCTACACACGACACGTTTCGAACAGGTCTTTAATACGGCGTGCATGAATTGCGTTGTATATTTTGTGATAGGCGAGTATAAATACGAAAGCCACCACACATAGTTCCACGTCACGAAAGCGAAGGGCATTTAGAGCACCGATTCCGGGTTACTTATTATACATAAAATTCGCGCAACTTTTATCAAATCATCCTGTCCCTCACGTGTGACGACAGTCACTTTTCCCTGACGTCACGCGTTCTTTGCTGGCAGTGGATGAGGGAAGCACACTGAACAGTCGTGCTGATCTACCTGTTTGCGAAGTTAAAATTGTCAATTTCGTAGTTTTGATAGTGAAATTTGCGTTTTAGGACGATGTGCAGTCTACCTGATACACGACATTTCTGAACTTTTCAAGGCAGGTCATATTCAGTACTTTGTCACGCCCAAGTGTCGGTAAATGTGACGTCAGTGGCCACCCACGATTCCGAAACTGTGACTTACCATCAATAACGGGTAAGGTTTCTGTAACAGTATCTGGCTAAACGATATAATGTTTGCTGTATGTTTCTGTCAAACATAATTAGCAAATGCCCCCACAAATGTTATAATTTTGACGTGATTCAGCCCTCTGACGGAAACTAACAACAAATCTACCTCTATTCTCGCAACTGTTGCACTGGAAACGGCACAAATTAAATCTAGGTTCTGCCGACATTAGTGCCTGCACATAGAAATTTACACTGCACTTTAATCGTGTAATTTGAACGTCAAATAAAGAAGCTGGTAAGTGACGCCGTCAGAATCACCGACATTCATCCCTCCCTCACATAATATACGACTGAAGCGCAGGCCGCACAGAACACGGCGCGCCTCACAGATGGCTGACGCGTTGCTTTGTCGACACACCGGGCTCTCTCATCAGACAAATAGTAACACGAGAACAGCCAAACAAAGCGATGCAGCGTTGTACAGTGCTAAAAAAATTTCATCAGCAAATCACAAACGAGGAGACGTGACAGAGCGATAAAAAATACGAAATGTTTATTTCCTGAAGCACAAACATTACGATATATTCTCAAGAATTCGCCAACTACTACGCAAATGGTCGCCTGTTTGTAATGAGGGTGTTGGGGAAAGCTGCAGATTGCTCGTTGACCACAACCTTAATTCCATAAAATTGTGGAAATACGGAAATGAACGCGAGTGCTGCGTCTCACCGCCACAAGCGTGTCGGCGTGACGCCACGAGTTGTGATTCGCGAACGGATTTCAGGATCTGCAACGCCCACGCACGAAACAGCTTCCTACGTCTCATTACTTTGCAGACGAGTTTACGTGTGTAACATCTGACGTTAAGCATGTAAGCGAGATAAAGTTTAGAAACGGTTTGAAATTGTTCTTAATGTGTGTTCGAAAGCAAGTGCTCATTCTGAAATACTGGGTGAATACAGTGTGGCTAATTTGCGCTCCTTTTTAAAGAAAAGCCTGTTTATCGCGCGTCTAAATTTTTGAACGCTATGTCTACTGATGTGATCTGATTTTTGCAGATACCCTACGGGGTGTGGGGATACTGTCTGCAAACTGCGTCGCGAATAGCTAGGTACCGATAAACTAAAACGATACGTCTGATGTCTAAGTTGACTCCATGAACAGCGACAACGTGGCCGGGGGAGGGGGGGGGGGGGTAGCGAAAAAATCTCTCCAATTTTTGTAGTCTTGCGTGCAGTTTCTTGGAAGTCGGTAACTGCCCTCATTCTGAAATACTGTCTGAACAACGTCCGCGTGTTTCAGCGCCCTTAGTCACGTTACCTCGCGACGAGCAATGTTTCCAACTGCGGTACCTCTCTTACTGTGTGACAACCGCAATTTAAGAGTATACCTCTGAATGAGTACATCTTGACAACATGTTAGATGTCTGAAATCGGCCACATTACGCGAAACATTAAAAAATAAATTTCTGCCACGCCTGCAAGCCGCTACACGCCTTGTCGCACTAAAACTCACTTACTACAAAGTTCTGCGTTTGATGGTTTTCGTAAACTTCCGTCCTACGAACATAATCAAGAAAGCGAGGTTTTCATTTTAAATGCTTGTTGTACGTTAATTCCGTGGAAATCTACACTAACCGACTGAATGTGGCGTTATTTTCCATTCGTTACATGTTATTCTCGCTCAAGTTTTCATAGTCTGGAGCAAGGCCATAAGGAACGACCAATAAATCACTGAACACTCAAAACGGTAATTTAACACACTGTTAGCCACCCCTTTGTTCGTAGCGGTCGTAATTTTTCAAAGTAAGACAAAGTATTAGACAAGAGCAGTAAGTGAGTTATGCGACAAACCACACAGAAGGGTGCAGAACACCCGCCGCTCCCATAAATTCCTGCCTTACCTTTCTGTGGTATTCCCCTGGCCACGCAAGATACACAAGCTCCGTCTGGGCAGGCAGGACAACGTGTCACGCCGCTTCCCTCCAGGCTGCTGCGTCACAACTGGGCCGCACAGACAGCCGGCTGCCCCCTCCCCGCCCCCAGCGCTGACGTCACGGGGCGGCGTTGCCAGCTCGCGCGGCAGGCGAGGGAACGGCTGCAGCAGGGCGTCTACGTCTGTGTCGGCACTGCCGGACCGCCTGCGTCCCACCCACGCCACAGTCAGTTATCTCGAACCGCGCTATAGAGCTCGCAACACACACCCCCTTTGCCTGGCGCCCCAAAAACCGGATTTCGTCAACCGATTTCCCAGCACCGCTTTTGGTCAACGCAAAGTTGGAACAAAGACGCTGCATTTTGGTCACGGGATGAGGAGAGGTGTGAACACAACATCTTCCGTCATCGTGCTGAGTGCCAGTGACTTACGCGCGAGCTTCGCGATTCGTATCGATCATTTGCTACACCAGAAATGACGGACGAATGTGACAAGTTTTCGTTAAAGAAGGTTACAGGGATATCAATGCTGAGATCATCGGTGCCTGGGCTCACGTACTACTTACTCTAACTTAAAATAAGTTACACTGAGCACGACACACATTTACCCTCAACGTGTGGACCAACTGAAATCATTCTGTGATTTCGTTGATACTGGATGCGGCAAAGTTCTGGGTAGTATTAAAACTAGATGGTTGTCATTGTTGCCAGGAGTTATGAAAGTTACTGAACCTTTGAAATCTTGTTTTCTATCTCAGAATAGGTGTCCCACGTTGCTGAAACAAATTTTCGAAAACCAACAGTCACTTCTATGGCTTCATTTCACACAATGCCCATTGAAAATGTTTTTAAATTCAATCCAAAAATTGGAAATAACCACGGTTTCAACTTGCTTCAAGAAATAATAAATACCATTTTAATTAACTTGGAAAACGAAGGTACTTTCACTCAGTCAAAATACGAGCCTTTTACCAATTCTAAGACACTTCGACACTTTTGTGACTTGTTTGGAAAAGTAGAGTTCTCCACTTCAACCTCTGAAATCATTTCATTGGAGAACACAAAAAAAAACTGTTTCTTGGGCTGAACTTTTAAATTTTCTGATAATTCTTAAGGCAGTAGACTCATGTGCAACGTTTCAGACGAGAAGGATGCGTGAACAACATTGTATCCCAGAAACTTGAGGAATTGCAAAAAGCTAATTTGGAAACAGATGAGAGACTATGCGATGTATTCAATACACTTAAAAGTACAGGTATTTCATCTAAAAATATAGACACGCTTGTGAGTTTTGCTCCTGCTGTACCAGACAAATATTGTTGTGGAAAGAATATTTTCAATTGTGAGTTCCCTTTGGAGGGTGGAATCTGTAGTGCCAGAACCACTTCATTCCCCACAGGTGTTAGTGTGTCTCATATTAGAGGCCAACACCGAACATAAAATTCTTTGACAAGTACAGAGTAGAGGTGTTCTTATTCGGTAACTGTACTGTCTAATTATGGGATTTATAGTGAATTCTTGCAACGGGCCTTTGTCGTCAGAAGTTGACTGTCGAAAGTAGTTGCTCTCTGTCCCAGTGTACTTAAAACCAGAATAAGCAAGCATTCTTCAAAACTATATAATGTATGGATGGTCAGTGTCCGCATCAAGTAAATCCTACCCCATATTTAGCAGATTGGGTTCCGCATTTGGGGGCTGCATTCGAGAGAGACGTACCATATGTCAAAGTTTAAGCACCATTTAATATTTTCGTGTGTTTTAATTCAGACATAAATGTCGAGTGGCTCTTTACATACCACCTCATAGAGCCACTCTGCTTCCTAGTCAAGCTCCCTCAAATCATTCAGTTCTTATCTTCCCTTAATAGCGATCAATCAACAAAATTGTAATATGTTGTCTTGTGTATCCAGTACGAGGATATTTCATTCCTTAGCTCATACAACAGCCTGACAGGTGGTGGTTCAAATGGTTCAAATGGCTTTGAGCACTATGGGACGCAACTGCTGAGGTCATTAGTCCCCTAGAACTTAGAACTAGTTAAACCGAACTAACCTAAGGACATCACAAACATCCATGCCCGAGGTAGGATTCGAACCTGCGACCGTAGCGGCCTTGCGGTTCCAGACTGCAGCGCCTTTAACCGCACGGCCACTTCGGCCGGCTGACAGGTGGTGGTTTTCTCGGCTATTTTTCCAGTACTTGAACGAATTTCAGCCACAATCTAAGTTTGTGTGTCTGGTGCGTGCTCAGTGAAACGAAAACGAAAATAACCTCTGTTTGCCTGGTGGCTGTTGGTATTTGAAGTCAGGAACATGTTTCATTCTGAACACCGACATTGCCATTAAATCTGAATTTTGCGGAGAACAGGTTGCCTTCATAATGGCGAGACCCTTTTGCACAGGATTTCGGTCACCCAGGGATCTTATGTTGATGCTGTGACATTGTTAGGGTGTACTAACATGTAAATTTTATTTTCTACAGATCTCACACAATTACTTCATTGTGGTTGATCAGCGTTGTTGCTTGCTTTATGAAACAGTGTCGTCTTTGATGTCTGTTTTGAATTTTGTGTGAAGTGTGTTTATGGTACTTTGGGAGCTTTTCGTTGCAATCCTTTTCATTGGGGAGTTTTTTAAATGTAATTAATGTTCGTGTGACGATTTTTCGCTGGGAATTGCGTGTGAAGCTCATTTTCATTCTACTAGGTTGCATGTGATGAATACTCATGTTTAGCCAGTGTGACGAACTTGGTAAAAATTTAGCATTTTATTTAAGTGTGTTTCAGTTAGTGTTTTTTCTGTATAAAATTTTCATTTGCGTTATTCGAAAATAGTTTACGTGTAGTCGCTGCAAAAGCAGTACGAGGTGAGGAGTCAGCAGACGAAATGCCCAAAAAAGAGACTGCGACGGTACAGAGACGTGTGGGAGATAGATTCTCCCCACTTTTAGCCACGAAAATGTGCAAAATGAAACAGCAGGTTCCTCCGATGCGAGACAAATGAGTGAGCCAGACTTCAGTGGTGCAGCGGAGATGTTTAGATTTAGGATGTGCACAGCCTGTTCCACTCACAGCTAGCAGTGTTTCGGGTCGAGTGCACAATTTACTAAGTGTGAGTGCGGGCGAGGCTGAAGCAACGATAAGTGAACAGAGGGCAGCAGTGCATGTAGCTCTGAGCAGAACATGATTGGCCAATTTGGCCACGCTGACAAAAAGAATAGCGAAGAGTTAAAGGCAGACTGCAGACTTGCTGGCGTCAAAGGAGGAGCTAAACTGAGATTTAGTTGCCGAATATGGTACCTTAACGAATACAGTAGAATCACTGAGCTCAGAAATTGATGATATGGAAGAAACGTTCAGAACTTAGCAATCAAAATCAAGGACGACACTGCGCAATTTGAAGAAGCTAAGGTCATCGGTCTCTAGACTTAAACACTACTTAAACTAATGTAAACTGACTTATGCTAAGAACAACACACACACGCATGCCCGTGGGGGCGCTCGAACCTCCGGCGGGTGGGGCCGCGAGATCCGTGACACTGCGCCTCAAACCTCGCGGCACTTGGAGATGCAGGAAACAGGTTAAGTGGGACAGAAGGAGAACAGGAAAGGGTGAGCGGGAAAGGCGGGTTGCCAGGAGGCTAGAACAGGAGCATGGGGGATGTGACTGATGGTGATCATAGGGAATTCTTTAATCTACTAAAACGAATGCTCATGTTCACTGGCAACATACAGGGTGGCGCACGAAATGTGTTACCATTTTGTTTTTGAATATGAACTTTACTGTCAATACGATCTGAAAGGAACATATACTATAATGAAGAGTCGTCCATGGAGATTTGTTCTAACTCATCACATACTCAATATGTCCACCATTTCGTTTCTGACCTTCCTTCAAACGAATACTGAAGTTAGTGATTACCTACGGCACATGTCTTTCGCAATTTCAGTGCAAGCTTGAGAAATAAGTTTTCTGACCTCCATTAAATCAAGTGGACGTTTCGGGGAAATTTTTTCCTTTAGGTACCCCCAAAGAAGAAAGTCACGTGGAATGAGGTCTGGACTATGAGTTTTTACACGAGCTTTTGGACATGCAGATCATTTCACTCAGGATTCCAGGTCGCTTCAATGACGGACAAAATTGGCTCCCCAATGGCGGACATATTGAGCATGTGCTCAGTTAGAACAAATCTCCATGGACGGCTCCTCATTGTAGTATATGTTCTTTCAGATTGTATTGACAAAGTTTATATTCAAAAACAAAGTGGTAACATATTTCGTGCGCCACCCTGTATGTACGCCAAGTACGGACATTATCGAGACACTTGGCAGCGAACAAACAGCAGGAGTTTTGCAACTGGAAAGTACAGTTAAGGAAACGCTCGATGTTGCAAATACAGTACATGCACAGAAGCCTTAGGCAAATCGTAACAAATACCTACAGGCAGTCCACTTAAACTGGAATCTAACATTTTATAGCAATCCACAGTACTTGCGAGCTGAAATGAGAAACAACATTAGGTAATTTGGAAAGAGAAAATGGGAGCTCAACTTGGAATCGACCGAAGTACACATAGGAACAACTGAGGATGAATAGGCCGGCTCGAGAAAGTGCAGAAGAAATCTGCAGCAGAAACCCTGCGTCTGTGATGTAACGAAAACTAAGAGGCACTGCGATGAAAAAAGAAAAGAAAATGAGAACGAGAATTGCCCGAAACTACGGAAGACGCTGTGATAATACGATGATAAACAGCATCTTCTACATTTGCATCTGCATCTACATCTACATCTATATGCTCTGCAAACGACCGTGGCAGAGAGTGCGTCCCACAGTACCAGTTGTCAGGGTTTCTTCCTGTTCCATTCACGTATGGAGCGCGGGAAGAATGACTGAATGCCTTTGTACGCATAGTACTTATTTTAATCTTATCCTCACGATCCCTATGTGAGCGGTACGTAGAGGGTTGTAAGTATATCCCTAGCATTACCATCTAAAGGCGGTTCTTGAAACTTTGTTAATAGACTTTCTCGGGATAGTTTGGGTCTGTCAGTCTGGAAATTCAGTTACTTGCGTACTTCGGTTACACTCCTACGGTCAAACAAATCCATGATAATTCGTGCTGCCATTCTCTGTATACGTTCAGTATCCCTTGTTAGTCTTATTTGGTGCGGGTCCCACACACTTGAGCAACATTCTAGAACCGGTGGTACGAGTGGTTTGTAAGCAAAGTCCTTTGTAGGCTGACTTATCTCCGCCAGTATTCTTCCAGTAAACCGAAGTCTGTCACCAGCTTTACCCACAACTAAGCGTATGTCGTCATTCCATTTCATACCAGGTACTTTTTATGTGTCGGCCGATTCCAACAGTGACTCGTTGATATTATAGTCATAGAATACCATTTTTTTTGTTTTGTGGAGGCACAGTATTACATTTATGAACATTTAAATCAAGTTGCCGTTTTTCCACCGCTTTGAATTCTTATCAAGATCTGACTGAATATTTATGCAGCTTCTTGCAGACAATACATTACAGATAACCGGATCATCTGAAAAACTCTGAGGTTACTATTATTATTAATACACTACTGGCCATTAAAATTGCTACACCACGAAGATGACGTGCTACAGATGCGAAATTTAACCAACAGGAAGATGCTGTGATATTCAAACAATTAGCTTTTCAGAGCATTCACACGAGGTTGGCGCCGGTGGCGACACCTACAACGTGCTGACATGAGGAAAGTTTCCAACCGATTTCTCGTACACAAAAAGCAGTTGACCGGCGTTCCCTGGTGAAATGTTGTTCTGATGCCTCGTGTAAGGAGGAGAAATGCGTACCATCACGTTTCCGACTTTGATAAAGGTCGGATTGTAGCCTATCGCGATTGCGGTTTATCCTATCGCGACATTGCTGCTCGCGTTGGTCGAAATCCAACGACTGTTAGCAGAAAATGGAATCGGTGGGTTCAGGAGGGTAGTACGGAATGCCGTGCTGGATCCCAACGGCCTCGTATCACTAGCAGTCGAGATGACAGGCATCTTATCCGCATGGCTGTAAAGGATAGTGCAGCCACGTCTCGATCCCTGAGTCAACAGATGGGGACGTTTGCAAGACAACAACCATCTGCACCAACAGTTCGACGACGTTTGCAGCAGCACGGACTATCAGCTCGAAGACAATGGCTGCGGTTACCCTTGATGCTGCATCACAGACAGGAACATTTAAATCAAGTACTCAACGACGAACCTGGATGCACAAATGGCAAAACATTTTTCCGATGAATCCAGGTTGTGTTTACAGCATCCGTGTTTGGCGACATGGCAGTGAACGCACATTGAAAGCGTGTATTCGTCATCGCCATACTGTCGTATCACCCGGCGTGATGGTATGGGGTGCCATCGGTTACACGTCTGTCACCCCGTGTTCGCATTGACGGCACTTTGAACAGTGGACATTACATTTCAGATGTGTTACGACCCGTGGCTCTACCGTTCATTCGATCCCTGTGAAACCCTACATTTCAGCATGATACTGCACGACCGCATGTTTCAGGTGCTGTACGGGCCTTTCTGCATACAGAAAATGTTCGACTGCTGCACTGGCCAGCACATTCTCCAGATCTGTCACCAATTGAAAACGTCTGGTCAATGGTGGCCGAGGAACTGGCTCGTCACAATACGCCAGTCACTACTCTTGATGAACTGTGGTATGGTGTTGAAGCTGCATGGGCAGCTGTACCTGTACACGCCATCCAAGCTCTGTTTGATGCAATGCCCAGGCGTATCAAGGCCGTTATTACGGCCGGAGTTGGTTGTTCTGGGTACTAATTTCTCAGAATCTATGCACCCAAATTGCGTGAAAATATAAGCACATAGCAGTTCTAGTATAATATATTTGTCCAATGAATAACCGTTTATCATCTGCATTTCTTCTTGGTGTAGCAATTTTAATGGCCGGTAGTGTATTTCGTCTTCCAGAGTGTGATCTTGCAGCTGTGTTAAGGGCAACCTACAGTTCAGAGGAGTTTCTGCAAACGTGACGTTATTTTGACGCCGTAAGTTTTGCATTCATGTGGACCGGGCTGTGGATAAGGGAGAGATTATAATGTTGGCAAGAATTAGCTCAGAAACTTACTGAAAAAGGTGTGCCAACTGCATTTGCTAATACGCCTTCATAAACACCAGAAGTGAGACCAAAAACTGATTTACAAGCAAAAAGAATCTTAAGCCAGCCTGCACAGATTCCAATATTCTGCTCATTCAAGTTTTTCAAGAAAATAAAATTTTTAAAACATCTGAAAACTGATGTGTGGAGTTGGTCCGTAGTCAGAAAAAAAAGGGGGGGGTGGCAGCCATTCTAACAAGTGAGGTAAACCATCAGCTCACTTACCTTGTGTCCAGTAAGTAAAGCCGTTTCGAAACAACACAGCTAGCATCTCTCGAAAACACGTCAATATCTGTAGCATTTGGTGTAATGAAATCAAGAAAAGCGTAATATAAGTGGTTGAAGAGGTACTTTAATGGGAGATTTTCGTCTGGGAAAGAAGTGGCCAAGAAAAATTAGCCCGTAAATTGTATTTTGTACACTTCAAAATGGCTCTGAGCACTATGGGACCGAATATCCGTGGTCACCAGTCCCCTAGAACTTAGAACTACTGAAACCTAACGAACCTAAGGGTTCCTGCCCGAGTCAGGATTCGAACCTGCGACCGTAGCGGTCACGCCGTTCCAGACTGAAGCGCCTAAACCGCACGGCCACACCGGCCAGCACACTTCACATATGGCTAAATTTTATGTATAGCTGAGACTACGTTACATTTTTGTTCTGTTGCAGGAGTGTCAGTTATATGCTTTTTATTTTGAATGGCGCAATTTGCTTTGCCGGATGATCAACGTGTGAATAGTTATTAGCATTTGCAATGCAAGTTTGCAATGACAACCCAGAAAACACACACACACACACACACACACACACAGAGAGAGAGAGAGAGAGAGAGAGAGAGAGAGAGAGAGAACTACTATATGTACACATTATCGAATATTTAAGAACATACTGCAATTAACTCAATAAAGAAGTCCCAGAAACTTTACAAACGTGAAGGCGAGAAAATATCTTCGAGATGGTAGGACGCGAGACACCTCCGTAGCCACCGTCTGCTCTGTAACTCAACGCTTACAACCGCTGCCTCACAATCAACCGCTAGATCAGCCCCCGCACCATAAACTGAATGTAATGAAGGCTTTAGCAGCCGATACTTCCTTACATGACGTCTGATTATAACACATCAGAAAGAAAGTGTCGTGTTTTAAAAAATCTTCCATGTACACTTGCCCTGAAACGGTGCTGTTTCATAATACGGAATTTAGGACCTCATATCCAGTAGCAGCCATGACAAATGACTACTTTTTGATGCATAAATAATTATAACAGTCACGTGCAAATGTCGTCAATTCACGGAGTGACAGTGTGACAAGTTTCTTTTTTTAACCAGTCTTGGCGGCCCACATCAAGCCTGATCTTCTGCCATTTCCTTCGTCTCCGCAGGAACACAGCCGACCAAGCGAGCAGAATCGTTGTTCCAGCTCCAAGTACTGGAAACGCTGTCCAATGCTCCGTACTGCATGCCTGGACTGCACACTTGCGAAGGGCGTTTCTGTTTTCCAATGCCTATGTACCCTAAAATGTATCACAGAGTTTCGTGGTGTGCAATTCAATAAATAATGACTCCGAAATGCACCACTTACGCTTCGCGGAAACTGAATATAACCTGGCATCTACTACGACTGCTGTTTCCCACCAAACACAAAACGATACAACTGAAGTCATGAGAAAAGTTACTGACGTCTAACCTTAAATGACGGGAAAATCCTCCGTACAACTTCGTTTGCATTACGTAGCTAAAAATGAAATTTCCATCCAGATGGCAAATTTACTACTGTCTGTTCATTTGCATACTGATGAGTGAACCATCATTTGAATTCTGGGTTCCATATAACACTTTACAGCTTTGCATCAGAAGATCACATGATCAGAGACACCTAAAGAGTGAATAGTAAAGATATTGTTTTCCGACGCAGACTGAAAGCACATTTAACAGCACATGACTATTCTTGCTGCACGAATTTCGTGAAAGGAAACACGGAACAGTACTCTACGAGATGTGTCCACACTAACAGTAAGAAAATGCCGCACCTGTTGTTACTACTGCCCATCTTCTTTGACCGACGACGAAAATGCCGGATAAACCACTAACCAAAATGCAGTATGCGTAAAATGCGTGTAGTAACAAGACTATTTAGGTTGTTTCCATCAGAACACATTCATACACTTCACCAAATCACAAACTGCCCTTTCAGTCTCAGCTGCAGAAACGTGTCAGCACACTCTACCTTCCAAGCAACAATGTGGGAGGGAAACAAACGTCAGTATTGTGTTCTACCTCTGTACTGAGAGTAGAGAGAGAGTCACGTGAAACTATGGCACAGGGCAAAGCCAGTGTGTGGCATCGCTAGGACACTCGGTGGGGAGTCTTGTTTTACGGTACGTGGTTGTGCCCTAGCAGTTTAAGATTTTAATTTGGAAGGCGTGATATATACGGCAAAGTGCGTTGAATGTATTGCAAATCTGGACATCGGACTATAGTCCGTTCATCACAATAAACTTCATGTAAACATTACACTATGTACTCTTCCGCGTTTGCTGGAACCTCTTTGGATTTAGTTTCAGGTGGAGCAGATGCCAAGCGGTCACCAGTGCAATCAAGTACGATGATGAGGTTTCGTTTTATGCTGTGCGTATCGACTTGTGCTGTAATACGGGGCAACAGCTTTACCGGCGCATTTGGCTTTGAAAGCGCTGGCCGGGCAAGTGGTCCAGCTAACGTGCACTGGTGTGAGCAGTGGCAGTTCAGACGTAAACAGAGACGAGCAGAGGACGACACAGCTTTGGATGTGAATTTTTAAACAGAAGGAAATAATACATGGTAAAACTCGGGTGATTTTCTCCTCAGGTGACCGGACGGAAAGTATAACACGCCATCGATATTAGCGAACATAGTATTTTAATTAAAAGCAGGAGTGATGAAAATCCGTGACTAACGAGGGTAATTTTTCTACATGAGCTATGTGTGGCGTAAAAGCGCACTGTAGTAGCGTAATGTAGTAAAATACGTAAGCCACTGAAGGTATCGGAGTCAGTTGTCTGGTAATCTCTGAACTCCTACCACATCGCACACCGCTGAACACACTTCAGTACAGCTACGTTGATAACGAGTCTATCAGAGACAGAACCCCAAGCCACAAAAAAGTCCACATTTCCTCCTCCTCCTTCTCTTTCGTGACGTGCTGTTCTGCAGTTCTCCAACGTTTGGCAGTGGCGTGTCAGAAAGCTTCGCGCTTTAGTTGCAGTACGTTTGACAGCTTAATGTCTTATTTCTCGCGACAAATACCTTAACTTGGCTCCATATCAATTCTGTCCGGTTCAGACTGCAGTGTTACGACCACAACTCTAAAAATAATCCATTTGTACAGCGTGCTCGACGTCGTCAAAATTGTCTTCCATGTTTCTGCGCCATTTATCACTTTGGCTCATGTTAGATCACATCTGTCCTACAAAACAATGGGCATATGCGAAGAGCGTACTTGACTTTACAATTTTTCTCCAAGAAACTTATTTATATAACGTTTTATCTTCAACCATCTTTTACAATCTTTTATAAAATTTCGGTAATTGAGAATTTATACTTGCCATGAAAACCAGAAATTTTCGTGTGATATTTAATTGTGAACTACAAGATCTGCATTTTTCTTAAAATTGGTGACTCATGAGTTAATTGCCATATATGGCGCAAAACCATATCAACCAAAGCCACTAAAAACAAACGCAAAATATAACTATTTACAACAGCAGATAAAAATTCTGCTTGATGCTTTCCTAAGAGTGTCTCCATTCCTTCGAAGCTAAGTAAGTGTAGAGAAGATATGGCTCAAATTCACAGATACAGTATCGACAGCAATAGATTCATACCGCCTAAGTTAAGAGACGGGACTGATCCACCATGGTACACAAAACACGTTAGATCACTGTTGCATTAGCAACAAAAACGCATGCCAAATTCAGAGGAACGCAAAAGCTCGAGGACTGGCTAAGTTTCACGGAAGCTCGAAATTTAGTGCGGACGTCTATGCGAGATGCTTTTAATAGTTTCCACAATGAAATATTGTCTCAAAATATGGTAGAAAACCCAAAGAGACTCTGGTCGTATGTAAAGTACACCAGTGGCAAAAAACAGTCAACACCGTCACTGCGCGATAGCGATGGAGAAGTTACCGATGGTGGCGCCACTGAAGCGGAGTTACTAAATACAGTTTTCCGTAATTCCCTCACGAAAGAAGACGTCGTGCATATTCCAGAATTCGAAACCAGAACAGTTGTTAGCGTGAGTGATAAAAGTAGATTTGTGTTGCGAAACAACTCAAACCACTTTACTAAGGCAAGTCTTCAGGTCCAGATGATATTGCAATCAGGTTCCTTTCAGAGTATGCAGACAACACCGCCTTTCTTATGAATCATATACAACCGCTCACTTGACGAAGGGTCTGTTCCTGAAGACTGGAAAGTAGCACAGGTCAAACCAATATTCAAGAAAGGAAATAGGAGTAACCCATTTAATTACAGACCCAAATCAATGACCTCAATTTGCAGTACGATTTTGGAGCACATACTGTACTTTAACATTACGAATCACTTTGAAGAAAATGACTTACTGATACATAACCTACACGGCTTCAGAAAATATCGTTCTTTATTCCCATGAAGTAATGAGTCCTGTCGACAAGGAATCTCATATCGATTCGATATTCTTAGATTTCCATAAGGTTTTCGATACCGTTCCTCACAAGCAACTATTAATCAAATTGCGTGCATATGGAGTATCGTCTCAGTTGTGCGATTGGATTCGTGATTTCCTCTCCGAGAGAGGTCACAGTTCGTGGTGATAGACGGTAAATCATCAAGTAGAACAGAAGTGATATCAGGCGTTCCGCAAGGTAGTGTCATAGGCCCTCTGCTGTTCCTGATTTACATACATGATCTAGGAGATATCTGAGCAGCCCCCTTAGATTGTCTGCAGATGACGCTGTAATTTACAGTCTAGTAAAGTCATCAGACGATCAATTCCAACTACAAAATGACCTAGAGAGAATTTCTGTATGGTAAGAAAAGTGGCAATTGGCACTAAGCAAAGAAAAGTGCGAGGTCATCCACATGGGTACTAAAAGAAATCCGAGTAATTTTGGGTATACCATAAATCGCACAAATCTTAGGGCTGTCAATTCGAATAAATACATAGGAATTACAATTACGATCAACTTAAATTGGGAAGACTACATAGATAATATTGTGGGGAAGGCGAAACAAAGACTGCGCTTTGTTGGCAGAACACTAAAGAGACAGCCTACATCACACTTGTCCATCCTCTGCTGGAATATTGCTGCGCGGTATGGGATCCTTACCAGGTAGGATTGACGGAGGACATCGAAAAAGTTCAAGGAAGGGCAGCTCATTTCGTGTTATCGCGAAATAGGGGTGAGAGTGTAACTGATATGATACGCGAGTTGGGCTGAGAGTCACTGAATCAAAGGCAGTCTTGATTGAGGAGAGATCTATTTACGAAATTTCAATCTCCAACTTTCTCTCCCGAATGTGTAAATATTTTGTCGACACCCAACTACGTAGGAAGAAATGATCATGATATTAAAATAAGAGAAATCAGAGCTCGAACGGAAAGATATAGGTGTTCCTTTTTCCCACGCGCCATTCGAGAGTGGAATGGTAGAGAAGAAGTATGAAAATGGTTCGATGAACCCTCTGCCCAGCACTTGAGTGTGAATTGCAGAGTAACCATATAGATGTATACGTAGATGTGATGAGTTTCATATTTATATGCTTTAGGTATTCAAACCGAACAAAGAAAATTTCGCACCACGTGGAGTGTAGAACCACCGCCCGCCGGCACACACTATGGTCAGTCTACGACCCTATCTATCACGCCACGCATACAGTTAACACCTCCCTTATTTCTGATACATAGTCCTACTCGAAAAAGTCAAAAGCTGATTTTTGTCTGTAATCTTGTGAAGAACATTAACTACTTGTTTCTCGCCGTTAACGGTGTTCCACGCGCGTGTTTCACTACGAAGCAGGAAGCAGTTTCGTCCATTTTCGCGGTACGTATGAACAGCGAGACAATCAGAGCACAAGTACTGGTTACAGAGACACTGACTGTACACAATTTAAGATAAAAGTTACGTAGGTAAAGTACGATTAAGATAGACGTTGATGGCTGTTAATACGTCAGAATGTCTGAAAGGTTCTTCCGCACTGACATACTTATATAAGCTACCGAGCACTTAAGTTGGACCTACTTCCAAGAGCGGAACACCACCAGTTTAAGAGAGCTACCTACGGCTGCTGACCAATCATCCCGCTTGCTTTTGTTTACATCTGGTTTGCTCTTATGATGAAGTACATGCTACATACGAACCCCGTAGCCCCACCCTTTATTTCTCATTCACGTTCATTGCCTTACCTGTCTCACAGCCATACCACCTTACTCCACACCAACCTAGACCTCTCGCTGTGCTACGGAGTACTGAAATCTTGTTCCCAACAAATAAGTAGGAGTCTCAGCCAGATATGTATTTTTCCTGATAGACTGAAATACGCTGTTGTTCAAAAACTGCGTAAAAACGAGGGGTCGACAGAAGCGTCCGATCCCACGCGTCGGCTTTGACCTGTGACGTAAGGGTGTTGTGTGTGACGTCACGACGGCGCGGAGTTTGGTTTGTGAGTGTGGTGTGTTTGTAGATGTCGTCTTGTTGTGGTTTGTTGTGCTCCCTGGTGGTGTGTTCAGGGTTTTCGTTCGTGTGGTGTAATGGGCTCAGTTTGCTTTTGATCATTATCCAGAATTGTTCGAGTGTCGGCTGTGTTTGTGGTGGAATTCGTTTCAGTGAGTTAACGATTTTGTGTGAAAGTTAATTTAATGTTCGCTGTACATCGTTTGGTAATTTTAGTAAAATTAATCGGTTGTTGTTTTTGTTCAGGAATGGATATGACGGATAAAATTAACAGTGCACAGGTCAAGGGAAGTGTTCGATCCCAATGTGTGGCTGCGTATGTTGGTATTGGTATCGGGAGATGTTTTTCGAGCTATATAGGCCAAGGAAAGTGTCTGATCCTAATTTACGGGATAGGGAGCGCAGTTGAGCTATATAGGTCAAGGGAAGTGTCCGATTCCAGATGATATTGTGTTTAGTGGTATTTGGAGAGTTTTGTGTTGTTTTGTATTGGGGCGGGTGTCTAAATTAGTTTATATTTAGTTTGCCTCCACCCAAAAACACCCCATTTCCCGCGCTTGTCCCGTTAGTCTCATTAGGCTTTTTGTGGAAAGTGTGTGTGTGTTTGTTTTTCGATGTATTTTCGTCCTCATCATGTGTACGTAACGACTTTATATGCGCCATATTGGAATCGTGGTTTATGGTCGTTTCCGCCATATTTGTGACGTCAAAGCAGATGGGCGGGATCGGACGCTTGCGTGTTTCCAAAATGGAGATAGGTCTGATGCTAACAACTACCAGCCAGTCTCACTTCTGATAGCTTTATTCAAAAGTCTTGAAAAAGTAATGTACTCAGGAGTAGCATCATGTACCTGTAAAAATGAAGTACTAACAAAATGTCAATTTGGTTTTCAGAAAGGCTTTTTAAGAGAAAATGCTATAAATATGCTTTCACTGATCAAATATCAAATGCACTGAATAACCAAACATCACCCATTAGGATATTTTGTCACCTCTCAAAGGCTTTTGATGGTGTGAATCATGAATTTCTTCTACACAAGCTTAAGTACTGTGGCATGAGTGGGACAGTGCACAAATGGTTTAATTCATATTAAACTGGAAGAATGCAGAAGGCTGAAATTAGCACTACAGATTGTCTGCAAAAATCAGCAGAGTCCTTTAACTGAGGAGGTATCAAGAATGGTGTCCCACAGAGTTCAGTCTTGGGTCCCTTACTGTTCTCAATATATATTAATGCATGCAAAGGTAGTTCTTTTTGCTAATGATACAAGTACAGTAATCACACTCAAGGAAATTGTAAATAATGTCTTTCACAAAATTATTAAGTGGTTCTCTGCAAATGGACTCTCATTAAATTTTGAGAAAAAAGTGTATGCAATTCTGTGCAGTAAATGGCGTAACAACATTGATAAATATTGTAAGTAGGCTGTTTATGTTTTCTTTATGTAAGTTTGCTGTTTATGTTTTTTATTGGCAACGTTACATAGCACTCTGTATGAAAATCACTGGCTGTGCTGTGTGCAGTATGTGGCTAGTTTGCATTGTTGTCTGCCATTGTTGTCATGAACTGCTATAGCTGGATGCGAACAGCGCGTAGCGCTGGGCAGTTGGAGGTGAGCCGCCAGCAGTGGTGGATGTGAGGAGAGAGATGGCGGAGTTTTGAAAAATGTCATGAACTGCTGTATATATTATGAATCTTGAGGTAAATACATTGTTTGTTCTCTATTAGAATCTTTCATTTGCTAAGACTATCAGTAGTTAGTGCCTTCAGTAGTTTGAATCTTTTATTTAGCTGGCAGTAGTGGCACTCGCTGTATTGCAGTAGTTCGAGCAACGAAGATTTTTGTGAGGTAAGTGATTTGTGAAAGGTATAGTTTAATGTTTGTCAGGGCCATTCTTTTGCAGGGATTTTTGATAGTCAGATTGCGTTGCGCTAAAATTATTGTGTGTCAGGTTAAGCACAGTCAGGACACCTGGAGAACAAGCCATTACGGTGTGCCTTTCATCGCTAATGCGACACGCTCGTTACTTAAAAATTGTGTGCCAGGTTAAGCACAGTCATGTATAAATTGTTCTAAGTGGACATTTCATATGTACAATTGTTCTAAGGGGACGTTTCATATGGCGACCCTGCCAGGATTCGAACCTGGAATCTTCTGATTTTTTCTTGTAGTTTGTGTATTTAGTGTAGCTTTTGTTTATTGCTAGCGCGTAATTGTAGAGAGAATCTCCTTTGTAGTTGCAGTCTTTCATTGTTGTAATGTAAAACAGTTGTGGCATGCATGTAGATTTGCAACAAGTATTTCGCAGCTGCGCTTGTAATTAACTACATATTATTTTCAGTGCTATGTTAATGTGTTCTCTTATTTTTGCTATTCAAATTGTGCTTTTCTGTGTTATCGTGTGAAATATTGTCACAATAATGGCGTGTGAAAAACGTAACACTCGGCTCCAAAGTAAACTGAGAAACGACAGTGAAGACGAAAGCAATGTGTTAGCGCCACTGTGTAATGAGTTAACTAATGTTCAAAGTAGTAATTTGGTAACTGTGCATAGGGAAATGGAGCGGGCGTCAAACAATGGCGTAGACAGTCAAACAGGTAGTGAACAGGGAAGCATTATCGATCGATCGGTCGGCAACAGCTCGCCTCAGGAATCCGAAATGACAGGACACAATTTTACTAATACTGTAGATTCAGGTTTTGCGTCCTCACCGTTTTCTCAAATAAGTCAAGACACATTTTCTGCTTGTCAAAATGTGAATGTTGCCGGTGCTAATGCACTGCCGAAAAGCGTAGAGGAACAGATTCCAGACACTAATGCATTGTTATTACAACTAATGCAACAAATGGAACAAAATCAGAGACAAACACAGCAAAAGCTGCAAAAGTTAGACACAATGGAACAACACCAGAGACAAACACAGCAACAGTTAGACACAGTGGAACAAAATCTTAAAAAGTTAGACACAATGGAACAAAATCAGAGACAAACACAGCAAAAGCTCCAAAAGTTAGACACCACACTCGAACAAACACGTGAAGATTTAACTGCTGAGTTACATAACATTGAATCGAAGTGTCAGAAAGTGTGTAATGACGTAAAAACACAAATTTGTGAGCATTTTCAGCCTATTTTTTCGCGGCATGAAAATGCATTACAGAATCACGAAGCAGCCATAAAAGAGCTGCAAACCATTGTTCATGAAAATCATGAGACCTTGTGGGCTAAAATTGACTCCGTTGCATCTACCGATTCGGTTACGCAACTGGCAAAAACTCAGGAAAACTTAAAGAACACAGTAGATTCGATTTCAACACAAATGGACACTCTGAAACTTGGTTCAGAAAAACACACTGAGGAAATGTGTTCACTATCGGAGAAAGTAGCTGAACTTTCGGATCAGGTCACTAACTTATCTACAAAGGTAGATGATGATCTGAATGACACAAGACCCGTAGCCTTCACTGACACAGAAGAGTATGAACAAATAAGAAAATTCAAACAAAATCAGAATCAAATTAATACGCAATACAAAAGAGAAATGCGGGAAGTACAAGATCAGCTGACACAGGTAATACAAGAATTACGTATTTCAGAGGACACTCGCGCCCCAATAAGGGAAGAGGGACATAGAAATACGGAACAGCCACAAAATAATAACACAGGGCATTTCGGTAATTATGAAAGGAATTGGCAAGGTGCACCGAATTTTGAGATGGAACCGCCGACACGACGTAACAATGACCGATATGTGACTCGCCGACATGATGGTTTTGACTATAAGCTGTTCATTACTACACGTAAATTCAAAACATTTAAGAATTCTGGCAACGACATTCATCCACAAGCATGGCTCCATCAATTCTCTCATTGTTTTCCTCCCAACTGGTCATTGGAGCACAGATTAGAATTTATGTGTGGCTACTTGGAGAATGAACCAGCTGTAAGAATGCGATCGGTCATTCACGATTGCCACAGTGAAGGAGAATTTTACCATGCCTTCCTCTCAGCATATTGGTCTCAGGCCACACAAGACCGCGTAAAACATAGCATCATAATGATGAAACACTTCGAGCAATCTGAATTTTCCAGTCTTGTGAAATATTTTGAAGACATGTTGCACAAGAATCAGTACCTGTCAAACCCATACAGCCCCTCAGAACTCATCCGCATTTGCTTAATCAAACTGCCCGAACATTTGAGACATATTATTTTAGCAGGACGTTGCAAAGACGACATTGAAGCTTTTCAGGGACTGTTACAAGAATTGGAAATTGACACAGACAGTCGCGGGATGCGAAAACGGGAAAACAATCACTACAGGGCACATCCGTCACAATTCCGTGACGACAGAAATAATAACTGGACACGACAAGTCTATTCTTACAACGCAAATCGTGACCAAAACAGACACCACCCGTATGACAACCGTTGGCAGAGTAGTAATAATTACAGGGAAAGATCACCTCTCCGCAGTAATGACTATCACAGAGACAATCAGAGAAACAGACAATATGGGAACCAAAATAACTATTATCAAGGGAGACAGAATAACTTTAGACGCAACGGTCCAGCGCGTAGTTACGATTCAAGGAGAAATTCTCCACCATGTGACCGACAAGAAAGAAACTATGGAAACTACCGACATGACGACAGACGATATGATCGTAACGACAGACCTGAACTGCATCAGAACTGGCGAGTTTTAAACAGAGCTGGGCCCTCTGGGCAAGGCGAATTTGTGGAAGTTAGGCCTCCCAATCCCAGTAACGGCGCGCGCCAACAAAGAAACAGACAATGACTCGCACCACAGGCAGCCACCTGCGCCCGCTGGCTCAGGGAAAAATAACATTGACGCTAACCTTGAGCAAAGTTCCAGTATTCTTTACGGACGAATACCGCATGATAATTGCATTCAAGTTGAAACTATGCATACTGAGAAGAGTAAAGGTTTACACCCCATTTCTCATGTAAAACCATTTATTGACAGATAATCTGCTTTTTAACTTAGTCTTTGCAATTTTCACTTCACGCTACTTGTACAATTTGTCACACTGAGAAACTGTTAACATGCAACATTTTGGTTTGCTTACGAGTGGATTCTGGATTTGAGGTGCTTTATGTGAAATGCCAGATGACACAGTGGTTAGTTTATGTGACAGCTACACGATTATATCACGATGTTACTAATGAGTGACAATTTACAATGTTGCTTTTGCGGTGTATCTGTTTTATATCTGCACAGTTTTTTCTGAATTCTTCTATAAAGTGAGACATGTTTTAGTGGTGACTTTTGTGCTATTGCTACAAGGAGACAGCCTTTTCCGTAGGACAACAATACGTTACAGCACAGTACTTTCCTCATCACGGCAATAAGCGTAATAACTATGTTATCTATACGCAAAGCATTTCACTTTGTTTATCATGAGGTAAGTACATTGACTTCTGCAGAACTTAGCTTTCGGAGGACAATGACTACGACACTTCCCAGAGATTATCTTACAGCAAGACGCACATTTAGCGCTACAGGACACGTATTTAAGTGATTAATTTTGTACTTAAAACATTTATTTTTAAAGATTTTTGAATTACAAAGAAAGTTTTTCGCAATACATTTCATTCCATTGCTGTAATCTGTAACACCTGAGGGTATAATTACAATAATCCTCAGGGGGGTACACGCCTACTTTGTGTACCATGTGTTTGGCAAGCACAAGGAGCCCTAGCTAATATGGTATTTGCTTATACAATTTAACACATCGGTACCATGTTTCTCTAACACATAAATTACACAGCTATCTGATCATTTAACTGAGAGAGACAAACTTTTTTATTACGTCAGTGACAGATATTTACGTGATTACACCATTGGATTATTTCACACTTAAGAAATTGTATTTTGTCTGTACTGTGTGAACTCTTCATATTTTTTCGGAACCATTGTGATACTGTTGAGAGCTTTGAATGATGTATTTGGTATGAGATCATGATTTTTAAAGTACGTTTGAGGTAGATGACACTACTGAAATGAGCAGAGAATTTTCTTTAGGTTTTGAAACAATTGCAGAAAGCTACGACGTTTTTGAGATTTGACTGAGGTGTTATGGTGTTATTTTTACGACGACGATGTGTATTATGCTGTTGAGGTATGTTTATGTCAATAAGATGATGCTACCATATATGAGGAAGGTGATTACCTCTTTATATGTATATGAATAATGAATAGTGGTTAGGGACGCAGACTTGTGAAAAAAGATGTTGGAAACAAAGAATCGTACTTTAAGAGTTATGAAATGTGTGTGTAAATGCGTGAATGTATCACAATGCCGACGAAAATTTTTTGGACACTGTCATATCAATAGCATTTTGTTTCTACACATTTGCAACGCTAATTCTTGACCTGTGAAATTTTGTATATGAGACTGTCACTGTAGCGGAAACTGCTGTCGTAAATATTTCCGTAAGAAAGTTAAGTGACCACCTGCACATAATGCGACGTGGGCACCCAGGTGTGTCAAACACCTGGAGAACAAGCCTTTTCAGACGCTCAGGTAGAAAAGAAAGCCATTAGGGTGTGCCAGAGGCACAGGTGGAAGAGAAGGACAAAGAGAGGCCTAGACCCCTGTTAATGACATTCCTTTGTAGAGGGCATCGCTAATGCGACACCCTCATTACTTAAAAACATATGATTACTCGCACTTTGTGCTAATTACTGAAATGCTTATGAATTGATGGGAAATATTCGTACATCTGCACACCTGATTATGACAAGTGTCTTTTTACGAGAGTTGAGAGCAATTAACTTATGAAACGAAATGCCACATGACTATTGAATGATATTTTTATGCTTTGCTTTTCGTAGTTGCTTATTTCATTTGATATCTGGTTTCCAGCTGTGTTACAGCATTGCTTTGATAAAATAAAATGCATTTGCTAATGTGAACTCTTTCTGTCAACAGATCTATTAAATAATTATTTTATGATCCACATTCTTTAAAAAAGGAGCACTTGGAAAGGAAAGAACAATAAGAAGGAACTAGTAACTGGACACATAGTTTTCTTTTCAAGTACATGGTAATATTTTTTTTACAATAAGTTGTTATGGTGCACCACTTTAATTACATAGACATTAAGATGTGAATATGCTTTTCCCTTGTCTGGATTGTTGTTTTTACTGTAATATTTTTTCTGCTTGAGCTATGTCATGTTTAGGTATAAGTTGCTGCTGTTTGCCAGGCATAGTGTTACTGAATTGGACTTTGTGTTACTCTTCTAAGCTAGTTTTTCTTGTTTCCTGCACAGTGCCTTATATTAGTTGTAATATTGCACTTGCTTTGCTAATTTATGCTGCTAGCTTTGCCAATTTGCATTTTTTGTCATTTCTGTTTGTGTTGATTTGTTGTCATGCTGCATTGCCTCGTCCCTTGGTATATATATCTGAGCTCAGTAGATTTAAGTTAGCTTAAGAGGGGGTAGACTATATAAGAAACTGACTATGGAGAATAGGTAAAGAATGCATTGTGAAGAAAGATTTGGGCCCAAATGAGTATGGTACAATCAGAAATAATTATTTTGAAAGAAATATGAATAGAATACAGGAACGAGGTATAGGTAGGATTTTCTTGGAAATAAATGATGAGGTAAGCAATGTGTGAACATATAAATACAGAAAGCATGCTTATATAGAATTTTTTTGGTGGAAACAAAGGTTGAAATAAGATGAAAGATGCACGGAATGAAGTTGTGGGGTGGACTGCAGTACCAAATGTTACACTGAAAACAAACCCTGTTCTTTCCTTTTGTGTTATCCCACTATGTGTTTGTGTACCCTTGTGTATTTGTTTTCTTCCTGTCTCTGTGTAGTTTCATAGAATTTTTTTTCTTTTAATAGTAAGCTACATTCACTGTGATGAGGCATACTGTTATCCTCAAATATAATTGGCATTAATACTCTGTTATTTTCTTTGTAAAGATGTTTAGACATTATTTATTCTGTTTTAATGCTCATGTGTGAAGTTGATGTTTCGCAAGTTATTCTGATCTTTTATGTATGTACTCATGTTATAATTCCTGTAACACTGATGTATATGTTTATTTCTATTCTTTTGTAAAGCCCTATTACTACCAATATTATCTGTATTGTTATGTTTTTAATGATGTTTTTTGTACCTTTGTTATTGTATTCTTATGTTATATAACTGTAATTGACGCCAGTTAATCCAATTAAGCAACTTGTACGCATTCATTTCACTGCACACATTCTGTTGGTCATAGTATATGGACAATATGTGAGAAGTAGGGACTGATAGTGTTTGCACGTGTGTTAATAATTCCGCAAGGGACTGGATAACAGCATTGCTGGTTCTAAGGACAATTCCACAAACTTTGTGAGTGCACAAGTGGGGGTATATGGACTTGCTATCTTCTCTGCAAGACTCTTCGATGGTGATTGTGCACCTGCACAGTCGCAGCAGATGGCTGCTGGCCGTCTCTACACGGACTACAGTGGGTCTGCACCTCTGGTGGCCCACCAATACCACAATCTCTACCAGGACTACAGTGGGCCTGTCCGCACTCTCTACAAGGACTACAGTGGGTCTGCATCTCTGGTGGCCCACCAATACCACAATCTCTACCAGGACTACAGTGGGCCTGTCCACACTCTCTACAAGGACTACAGTGGGTCTGCATCTCTGGTGGCCCACCAATACCACAATCTCTACCAGGACTACAGTCGGTCTGCTCTGTGATGACCTACCTACCAATATCCTTCAACATGTCGACTGACTCTGCTGTGGGTTTGCTCCGTTGTGGCCCATTACCTGTCAGCATTTCAAGAGTCAGCACTGTCTTTCTGTTGGAAGGACAACACTACTTCTTCAAGACTGCATGGACATCCACTACTTCCGTGTGCATTGTCTTTATTGCTCAGACTTTGATAAAAGAAACGGCAGTTTTACTGTGTTGAATGATCAGGACTGTCTTTATTGACTGTGAGAAAATTTTAGCTTTTGACCAACATTGTATTAATCAGTGTGTGCATTTGATATCTTTGTGATTGTAATTATGAAAAATTTTTTCAAATCTGTATTGGCCAGTGCCCAACACCCTTTGTAAAATTTTTTGTGGGGAGCATGGGGGCTATGTAAGTAGGCTGTTTATGTTTTCTTTATGTAAGTTTGCTGTTTATGTTTTTTATTGGCAACGTTACATAGCACTCTGTATGAAAATCACTGGCTGTGCTGTGTGCAGTATGTGGCTAGTTTGCATTGTTGTCTGCCATTGTTGTCATGAACTGCTATAGCTGGATGCGAACAGCGCGTAGCGCTGGGCAGTTGGAGGTGAGCCGCCAGCAGTGGTGGATGTGAGGAGAGAGATGGCGGAGTTTTGAAAAATGTCATGAACTGCTGTATATATTATGAATCTTGAGGTAAATACATTGTTTGTTCTCTATTAGAATCTTTCATTTGCTAAGACTATCAGTAGTTAGTGCCTTCAGTAGTTTGAATCTTTTATTTAGCTGGCAGTAGTGGCACTCGCTGTATTGCAGTAGTTCGAGCAACGAAGATTTTTGTGAGGTAAGTGATTTGTGAAAGGTATAGTTTAATGTTTGTCAGGGCCATTCTTTTGCAGGGATTTTTGATAGTCAGATTGCGTTGCGCTAAAATTATTGTGTGTCAGGTTAAGCACAGTCAGGACACCTGGAGAACAAGCCATTACGGTGTGCCTTTCATCGCTAATGCGACACGCTCGTTACTTAAAAATTGCGTGCCAGGTTAAGCACAGTCATGTATAAATTGTTCTAAGTGGACATTTCATATGTACAATTGTTCTAAGGGGACGTTTCAACACCATTGATAAATATAGGCTATGAAAGCAAGTCTATTGCTAAGGCAGAGTATTAAAAATTTCTGGATGTGTACACTGATGAGAAATTGAATTTGAAGAAACATCAATGATCTGCTGAAATGATTAGGTTGAGCTACTTATGCTACTGGGTTTATTGCAAAATATTGGTGATGAACATCATTAAATGAGCCTACTATGCCTATTTTCATTCACTGCTTACACATGGTATCGTATTTGGGGGCAATTCGTCACTAAGAGGAAAAGTATTCATAGCATCAGGCTAACAGCTGGAGCCCACCGAAGATGACCTTGCGGACATTTATTTAATGAACTTGAGATATTCACAGTACCTTCGCAGTACATACATTCATTTATGACATTTGTCAATGACTCACCCCAATTCAAAAATAACAGCAAAATGCATAGCTACAACACTAGAAGAAACGAAGATCTTCACTACTCTGGATTAAATCTCACTTTGTCACAAAAAGGTGTGAATTATGCTGCCACAAAAATATTTGGTCATTTGCCAAATAGCATTAAAAATCCGGCAGATATCTAAAGAACATTTAAAAGAAAATAAAAGTATTCCTGAATGACAGCTCCTACTGAATATATGAATCTTTAGACATGAAGTATTAACTATAAAAATATTTACTATTTTGTATAAAGAAAACTTATGTTAAAGTGACACATCCCACATCATTACGAAATGTATTAATGCTCTATGCAACAAGGATCAATGTATGTATGTATGCATGTACGTATGTATGTATGCAGACCAATTTGTCAACACAATCCATATTTCAGGGAGGTGAGGAGGTGGCTATCGTATCAGCCCTTCTTTGTGGAAGTTTGTCTACAACCACCCGCGTTGCTATATTTCATTTACTTCCACAAAAGACGATGAAATTACTCTTAACGTATTAATGTCAAGAGATCCGCTTGCTGTGATATAAACTGTGTATTCCTTTCTCTACGCAACAGCAACACACTTTATACTGTAGGCACCTACAGATGTAACAATGCGTTCTTCTTAAAGCCACAACAGTTTAATAATTCTTTATTTGTCGTAGTAAAGTATTACTCAGGAGCACCCGTTTGGTTTGACAAGAACATGTATGTGAATCTTCAGTTTCTCCCAGCTTATTTTTTGATGGAACAGTCCACAGGTGAAATGCCTGTTCGTAGTGTCCAACGTGCACGCTATGAACCGGAAGTACAGCTATGGACTGTTCCATCAAGAATATATATAATAGTTGAGTTTTGCAGTGAGATTTGTAACTGATACTCTGTATTTTGATATCGTTCTGAGCAATGACAAACACTTGTCAGAAAGGATTCTGAGGATGGCTGGTTTTACTGCAAAAATGTTTGAGTACTGGTCCTTTACGTGGGATACTGCTTCACTCGTCTGGATACCCCTTTATCAGAAAACCGACTACTTTTTTGGTAAGTGTACGGCACAGTCACTGCCTGGAGATGCACAATTATTAACAGAAGTGAAGACTAAGCCCCTAACGCCGGGAATTTTGACAACTTTTCTAGCAAGAGGATCAATTTTAGGTCAACGTAAGAATTCATTCATTTCTGCACTTACACATATAGAACAAAGACGAAATGGACGATAAAATTATCTGTCTTACTGACTACCCAACAGACTACCTTGTCACCTAAAACATTTCTCTAGAAAAGTGAAGATATCGAAATTAAATGGAACAGCGTTCTGTACTAAAGCACATTTGTGTGACTTAACGTGCTGACGATTGCTAATGCAGGACTCGGGGAAAGACGCAAACAGATTAGTTGTACTAAATTCGGCAGTTTTCGTGGAGCCGACTGCTTCGGGAAATATCTGATTCAATGCTCCACTATGGAACTGTCAAAATGCGTCTCGCTTGGTTTGATTTCAAGCCATTAGGAGTAGGATCAGACTGTCCCTAGGTCTACGCAGTATCCTGACATAAAGTAATTCCTCAACAGTCGAAGTTGCCATAGCATCTTATCTACTTGCACAAGCAGTGTTCCGTCATTCTGTTCTGTTATTCCTAACAAGCAGAATAATCCTTTTATGGATCACATGTGTACAAATACGAACCTACATTTCGGGAAAAAAAAATTCAACAAAATGGTGCGAATACGAGTAGAAATCTCGTCCGAGCCTATGCTTTTCACTCATACCTAAAGTCCGTAGAACAGCAGAATTAATAGGCATGTCGGTAGGACTTTAAAATATCAAGATTTGTAATACGAAATTCGTTAGTATTTTGAGAGCGTAATAAACGAACGTGGTTTGTTTTATACGCGATAGTCTCCATAGTGAACCTAAATGAAACCTTACAGCTACCATGACTTTGCAGAAACAAACCAAAAGAAAATAATTAAATACTGTGGGAACGCATGAAAACGGTCGTCCTTACCATATTAAGGGTGTGGGTGTAGCAGAAGAAATTCTCGGCGCAGAAACAGCAGCACGAAATCCCAACGCAGAACATCACACTGGACGCGACTCGCTACAAACGCGACTGATGCCTGAAGCGGCAGGGCTGTGGCACGCAGTCAGTGCTGCCAACGGCTGCGAGGCCGGCAAGTACCAACTGCAGTCTGCTACGGGGGCCTCACACAGGTGGCAGCGCTCCCAGGGACCCCACGCAGAACATGCGAACGTAATACGAAGACTGTCGCCCATAATTTTGTTATTGCTGATAAATTCAAAAAAATAAAGTAATTAAATTTCATCATTTTTTCACTTGCTATTGGCTTTTCTTCATAGGTAAGACAGACTCTTCAGTTAATTTGGCGCAGCGTACAAACCATGCTTACAGGTGTATGAAAATCTAGAATTTTCCAAATCTATAAAAACTCTGGTAAAAACTGAGATAATTGACAATAAAATTAGATTTTTTATCTAAACATAAAGTTTAAAATGTAACAGCTTACTCATTTTTTCATAAATTAAGTAAACTCTAGAGCTTCATACAGCTGTAAGTGTGGTTTGTATGCTGTGCCAAATTCATAGTAGAATCTCTCTTACTTATGAAGAAAAGTATACCTATAGCAACAAATGCAGCCAATAGTGGGTGAAAAATGTTGAAATTCCACATGTAAAAAGAAAATTATTTTGTTATGTTTTTGAACTTCCACTGCCATGAGTGTGATTTCTGAATAAAATGTCTTGTGGAGCCTCTCCTGTTACAAGTCGGGCCGTTTGACGTCCTACCCCCTTAAAGGCAGCACAGCTGTTCATGTGCCCAGTATGTGCGGCGTTCCTTGTAAATGTGGCAGCATTTACATGTGTCAAACAATTCACAGTTGCAGAGCGTTGTACTGAGCATAAGATATTAAACAAAGGGAGCTTGTCAAGTTGACCATAACTGACCTTTACTTGGAAAACGGACATGAACTACAGTTCGAAAACACGAGAGCCCTAGCTCACGCGTCAACATACTGAGATCCCGTTATAAAAGAGATGAATGAGATTAGCCGGCCGGGTGGCCGAGTGGTTCTAGGCGCTTCAGTCTGGAGCCGCGCGACCGCTACGGTCGCAGGTTCGAATCCTGCCTCCGGCATGGATGTTTGTGATGTCCTTAGGTTAGTTAGGTTTACGTAGTTCTCAGTTCTAGGGGACTGATGACCTCAGAAATTAAGTCCCGTAGTGCTCAGAGCCATTTGAACCATTTTTTGAATGAGATTAGAGTGGACAGCAAGAGTTTTAAAAGAGACGAGGGGAACACAGTTGTCAGGCGTGGGGGCGGGCACTGTATGTTGAAAGGAAACAACGGTGGACGCTCGACGTTTTCAGAGAGACGGGAGCGGCAGCTTCAAACGTGGCGCCGGCCCCTCGTTCCAGCTGACGTCATTCGGTCCAGCGGCGGGCCAGCGCTGCTACACTATGTGACCAAAAGTATCCGGACACTACCAGAAACATACGTTTCTCATATTAGGTGCAGTGTGCTGCTACCTACTGCCAGCTACTCCATATCAGCGGAACTCACGAACTTCGAATATGGTCAGGTGACAGATGTCACTTGTGTCATACGTCTGCACGCGAGATTTCCACTCTCCTAAACATCGCTAAGTCCAATGTTTTCGAACGCAAAGGGACGCGTACAGCACATAAGCGTACAGATCGACTCGTCTGTTGGCTGACAGAGACCACGGACAGTTGAAGAGGGTCGTGATGTGTAATAGGCAGACATCTGTCCAGACAATCACACAGGAGTTCCAAACTGCACCAGGATCCACTGCAAGTACTATGACAGTTAGGTCACAGGTGATAAAACTTGGATTTCACGGTCGAGCGGCTACTCACAAGCCACACATCACGTCGGTAAATGCCAAACGACGCCTCGCTTCGTGTGAGAAGCGTAAACATTTGACGATTGATCAGTGGAAAAACGTTGTGTGGAGTAACGAATCACAGTACATAATCTGGCAATCTGATGGCAGGGAGTGGGTATGGAAAATGCCCGGTAAACATCATTTGTCAGAGTGTGCAGTGCCAACAGTAAAATTCGGAGGCGGTGGTGTTATGGTGTGATCGGGCCTTTCCTGGCGGGAGGGGAGGCTTGCACCCCTTGTTGTTTTGCGTGGTACTCTCACAGCAAAGGCCTGCACTGATGATTTAAGCACCTCTTTGCTTCTCACTGTTGAAGAGCAATTCGGGGATGGCGATTGCACCTTTCACCACCAACGAGCACCTGTTCATAATGCACGGTCTGTGGCGGAGTGGTTCGCGACGGTAACATTCGTGCAATGGTCTAGCCTACACGGAGTCCTGACCTGAATCCTATACAACACCTTTGGGATGTTGTGGATCGCTGACGTCGTTCCAGGCCTCACCGACCGACGTCACTACCTTTCCTCAGCGCAGAACTCCGTGAAGAATGGGCTGCATTCCGCAAGAAACCTTCCAGCACCTGATTGAACGTATGCCTGCGAGAGTGAAAGCTGCCATCAAGGCTAAGGTTGGGCCAACACCATTTTGAATTCCAGTATTAGCGATGGCTAGTGCCAAGAACTTGTAAGTCATTTTCAGCCAGGTATCTTGATACTTTTGATCCCATAATCTAGTCAACCGCCTCTTAACAGCCAATCACACAGAGGTGCGGAATTACCAATAGAAATGTCCATCACAGAAAAGTAACTCAGCAACTCAGAAACTATTGGATCAGAGCAGGCGGTTTCTTGCACTGGAAATGATGAGACAACTAGCTGTTAATTAAGTACTGGTCAAACAAAATGTAGAATGATAATGAGACTGCATGGTAGGCTAAAAATGACTGATGAAAACCAGTTAGCAGTTCATTACCATAGCACCAGCACTGGTGGTAGACATCCAAACAGTTGTCTGTACGTTGTCAGTTTGGATGCTCCATACTCAAAGGGCTGATTTCATGTATCAGGGTTTGACTTGCAATTGCAGACAAGAATATGTGATTTTCACCACTACCAGTATCCCCTGTTTTTCTGTTTCTTTTTTTTTAATGAAGCACTACCTGTATTATTATTGAGCTTATAGAAAACAGGAGATTATACAAAAATGCAACTGATGAACAAAGAAAAGTTGAATACAGAAGACTAAGGAATTTAGTTAATAGAGAATCTAGGAAAGCAAAAGAAAATTTGAAACTTCCTGGCAGATTAAAACTGTGTGCCGCACCGAGACTCGAACTCGGGACCTTTGCCTTTCAAGGGCAACTGCTCTACCATCTGAGCTATCCAAGCACGGCTCACGATCCGTCCTCACAGCTTTACTTCTGGGTGTACCTCGTCTCCTACCTTCCAAACTTTACAGAAGCTCTCCTGCGAACCTTGCAGAACTAGCACTCCTGAAAGAAAGGATATTGCGGAGATATGGCTTAGCTGGGGGACGTTTCTGGAATGAAATTTTCACTCTACAGAAATGTGCAGGGAAGTGGAAGAAAATATGCAAAACGGAAGAAACTGATTTAGCCTACAGAAAGGCAAAACAGTTTTTTAACAAACGTAAAACAACACTCTTAGGCACAATAGAAAATAAAGAGGGGAAATTGCTGTTTGGTGAAGACTTAGTGAAGAGATGGAAAGAATACATAGAAGAGTTGTACGCCGGAACACCTCTTTCCAAGGAAGTAATAGGAAGAGAAGAGTAAGAAGATGAAGATGACAAGGGAGAAGCCATTCTGCAAGAAGAATTTTACAGAGCTCTAAAAGAACTACGAGACAGCAAAGCAATGGGTATTGATGACATCCCTGCAGAACTAATAAAGAACGTTGGTGACAGCACGAAAATGATGCTGCTTTAACTTATTAGGTCCATCTATAACACAGGAGACATACCGACAGACTTCCAGAAATGTATCATTGTTCCTATCGAAACGGAACTTGTTGTACTGTTCCAATGTTTTATTAAATTGCTAGCACGCAGAAATTATTTGCAAGAGTTTCTTCTCTTGCAGGTAATAGCTGGTGTCCAAAAGGAGAGAATGGACTAAACAGTGTTATTTATTGAATTTTTTTATGTTGTGTACGACGTTTCCCATTTTCTTTTCCTTAGTGCAGCCTGGACGGTATAAATGAGTGAATGTGTGAACTAGCAGAAAGCTTTAGGCACAGATTGTAACACTGCACGAATGGTCGTCCTGGCTTAGGGTAGTATCAACCCCCCAAGCGTGAACAAGTTTAGCAGAGACCAAGTTTGCAGGTCAGGGCAAGGATGACACGTAGGTGCGCGAATTGGCTCTGTCAGGTTGGCGCGCCATCCACACCACGTTTGTAAGCGGAACGGTTAGGCGAATTCGGTTGGAAGAGCACTTGTTCCTGGATCGTGGTGCGGGACAGACATGCAGACGCAGCTCTCGTTTTGGTAATGCTAACATATGTATTAGATTGTCTCAAATCTGCTCTGTAATGAAGTCCAGATGTTGAAATCAGGTGCGAGATTACCACTGAACACCATAAGGGAATTGATTTTCTTAATTTACTCGAATATCAGTAGGCCTTGCGTTAGTGCCTTGTTCAGGCAACGCACCATGTGCCTTAAGCTCACGGTCACGTTGCTGCTCTGGGCTTAACGGAAATTCACTCATTCAATGTATTTTAATCTGCTCTTCCATTTACAGTAATGTTTTGGGGATTTTTATTTATTTTCCATATGTTTTCTTTGTGAATTTGCTTTCGCGCCACGTGGTCGGTTGGAGCAACCGCCGCATCGATAAATTGTAGTTTCGGTCTGAAAATATATTGTACACGATGAATAATCATACGATAGTGAGCAAGGGTAAAATAGGGAAGGGATAATCGTGTGTGTCCATATTTTTCTGCGTTGTGTTGCCTATTGAAACTTGGCCATGTGGGTTGAACAGCATTGCAGTGATGTTTCTTGTGCACCCCCATAATGATCTGATTTGTTGGCGATGTTGTGCGTTAAGTAAAATACTCGTGCCACTAGGAAAAGTATCGGATTTTAATGCCCACTGATTTTACTACGTCCATCATAAAAAATAGGTGGCAGTGAGTACCCCAGTCGAATTCTGGGTCATGAAAGCAAATAAAAGCTATATACTGCCTATTAAGCCCTGTATAGGTGCCTTCTGTAGTGGTTTAAAAAAATGCGTTATCCGTTGCGTTCCAATTTTTACCGGTTCATTGAAACCTTCTGCTAGAAATTATTAATACCCAGCAATAACTCGCAGGGGCCAGTAATTTCGTGGTCCACACGAATTTAAGAAACCATTTACTGCAGACGGTAGCTTGCAGGGGCGGTTGGACGGGTCAAAGCAATGGTAACCTACCTACTTAGGTAGACTTTTACCACCACCAGTACTGGAAGGTTACGTTGCACTATACCAAAGAAGACAGTAGCTACAAAATGTGAACAGTACCGAACTCTAAGTCTAATATCACATGCATCGAAAAGTCTCATAAAATTAGTTCTGAAGAGAATTGAAGAGAAGGTGGAGGACATGCTGAGTGAAGATCAGTTTGGTATCAGAAGGGGATTGGGAACAAGAGAGGCGATTCTGGCACTAAAACTCTTTATCGAAAGGCAATGACAGAAAAATAAACCAACTTATATTGCCTCTGTAGACCTGGTGAAACGTCCCCTTAGAAAAAATTATACATGACTGTGCTTAAACTGACACACAATATTTTTAGCGCAACGAAATCTTACTTTCAATAATCCCTACAAAAGAATGGCCCTGACTAACATTAACCTATACGTTTCACAAATCACTTACCTCACCAAAAATCTTCGTTACTCGAACTACTGCAATACAGCGAGCGCCACTACTGCCAGCTAAATAAAAGATTCAAACTACGGAAGGCACTAACTACTGATAGGGATAGTTAGCAAATGAAAGATTTTAATAGAGAACAAACAATCTATTTACCTTAATATCATCAAAAGTCATAATATATGTAATTTCAAAACTCTGTCATTTCCTTCCACACATCCACCACTGCTGGCGGCTCACCTCTAACTGCGCAATGCTACGCGCTGTTAACATCCAGCTGCCCAACACTACAATGGCAGACAACAATGCAAACCAGCCACAGACTGCACACAGCACAGCCAGTGATTTTCATACAGAGCGCTACGTGGCATTACCAATATAAAAATCTAAACAGCCTACTTACATAGCCCCCATGCTCCCCACAAAAAAATTTACAAATTGTTTTGGGCACTGGGCAATACATATTTGTTAAAATTTTTCATAATCGTAATTACAATAACAAAGAAATCAAATGCACACACTTATTGATACAATGTTGGTCAAAAGCTAAAATTTTCTCACAGTCCATAAAGACAGTCCAAATTGTTCATCACAGTAAAATTTCAGTGTTTTTTTTTTTTTTTCAAAGTCTGAGCAGTAAAAGACAATGCACACGGAAGTAGTGGATTTCCATGCAGTCTTGAAGAAGTAGTGTTGTCCTTCCAACTGAAAGACGGTGCTGACTCATGACATGCTGACAGGTAATGGGCCACAACAGAGCAAACCCACAGCAGAGTCATTCGACGTTTTGAAGAGGATTGGTAGGTAGGTCATCACAGAGCAGACCCACTGGAGTCCTGGTAGAGATTACGGTATTGGTGGGCCACCAGAGGGGCAGACCCACTGCAGTCCTTGTAGAAATAATGGTAATGGTGGGCCATCAAAGGTGTAGACCCACTGTAGTCCTTGTAGAGATGGCCAGCAGCCATCTGCTGCGACTGTGCAGGTGCACAATCACCATCGAAGAGTCTTGCAGAGAAGATAGCAAGTCCATAAACCACCACTTGTGCATTCACAAAGTTTTTGGAATTGTCCTTAGAACCAGCAATGCTGGTATCCAGTCCCTTGCTGAATTATCAACACACGTGCCAGCACTAACAGTCCCTATTTCTCACATATTGTCCATATACTATGACCAACAGAAACGTGTGCAGTGAAATGTAACTAACAAGTTAATAATATGATGAACTGGTATCAATTACAATTTTATAACATAAGAATACAATTACAAAGGTACAAAATACATCATTAAAGAACATAACAATACAGATAACATTTGTAGTACAGGCTTTACAAAAGAATAAAAATAAACATATACATCAGTGTTACAGGAATTATGACGTAAGTAAATACATGAAGGATCAGAATAATTATTGAAACATCAACTTCACACATGAGCATTAAAACAAAACAGAATAAATAATGTCTAAGCATATTTACAAGGTAAATAACATATTATTAATGCCAATTATATTTGAGGATAACAGTATTCCTCATCATAGTGAATATAGCTTAGTATTAGAAGAAGAAAAAATTCTATGAAACTACACAGAGACAGGAAGAAAACAAATACACCAGGGTACACAAACACATAGTGGGATAACACAAAAGAAAAGGACAGGGTTCGTTTTCAGTGTAACATTTGGTACTGCAGTCCAACCCAAAACTTCATTCCATAGATCTTTCGTCTTATTTCATCCTTTGTTTTCACCAAAAAAACTCTATCTAAGCATGCTTTCTATATTTATTTCACATATTTCTTACCTCATTATTTATTTCCAAGAAAATCCTACCTATAGCTGCTTTCTGTACTTTTTTCGTATAACTTGTCAATGCATTTCTTCCAATTCATCACTACTCATTCTCTTATAGTCTACCCCCTCTTAAGCTAACTTAAATCTACTGAGCTCAGATGCTAAACTAAGGGATGAGGCAATGCAGCAGCGCAAAATAATTAACACAAACATCAATGACAAAAAATTCAAATTGGCAAAGTAAGCAACAATATTACAACTAATATGCAATGAGCAGCAAACAAGAAAAATAAATCAGTAATAAACTGGCTTAGCAGAGTAACACAAAGTCAAATTCAGTAACACTATGCCTGGCAAACAGCAGTAACTTGTACCTAAACATGACATAGCTCAAGCAGAAAAAATATTACAGTAAAAACAACAATGCAGATATGGGAAATGTATATTCACATCTTAATGTCTATGTAATTAAAGTGGTGCACCACAAAAACTAATTCTAAAAAAAATTACCAAGTACTTGAAAAGAAAATTATATATGCAGTTATTGTTATCAGTCCCTTCTTATTGTTCTTTCCATTCCAAGAGCTCCTTTTTCGAAGAATGTGGATCATAAAATTATTATTTAATAGATCTGTTGACAGGAAGTTTTCACATTAGCAATTGCATTTAATTTTATTTTATGAAACCAATACTGTAACATAGCTGGAAACCAGATAGCAAATGAAATAAGCAACTATCTAAAGCAAAGCATAAGAATATCATTCAATAGTCATGTGACATTTCATAAGTTAGTAGAAATTCTCTCAACTCCCGTAGAAAGACGCTTGTCATAATCAGGTGTGCAGATGTAAGTTTCTTTCCAAGTAATGAGCGTTTCGTATTTGCGATGCTTTCTCTAAAGGAATGTCAATGGCGAGGATAATGGCCTCCCTTTTTTTTTTCTTCTCCAACTGCGCCTCTGAAAGGCACACTAATGGCTTTTTTTTTTTCGGGCGTCTGCCGCACAGCTGGGTGCCCACGACGCATTACGTGCAGGTGGTCACTTAAGTTTCTTACCGAAATATTTACGACAGCAGTTTGCATTACAGTGACAGTCTCTTATAAAAAATTTCACCGGTCGAGAATTTACGTTGCAAATGTGTAGAAACAAAATCTTATGAATATAACAGTGTCCAAAAAAGTTTCACTGGCATTGTGATACCTTCACGCATTTACACACATTTCATAACTCTTAAAGTACGATTCTTGGTTTCCAACATCCTTTTTCACAAATTAGAGTCCCTAACCACTACTCATTATTCCTTACCTTATTAGCCATACACATATTCGTTGACATTTCTTCAATATTTCATCATAATAAATTCCTCATATAGCATCAGCTTATTAATCATAAACATACCTCAGCAGCATAATACACATCGTCGTCATAATAATAACATCATAACACCTCAGTCAACTCTCAAAATCGTCGTCGCTTCCTAAAATAATTAAAAAAATTCTCTGCTCATGCCAAAAGTGTCATCTGCCTCAAACGTACTTTAAAAATCGTGATCCCATACCAAATGTATCATTCAAAGTTCTCATAATGTCACAATGGGTCCGAAAAAATATGAACAGTTCACAAAGTACAGACAAAATACAGTTTCGTAAGTGTGAAGTAATCCAACTCTGTAATTGCGTAAACATGTGTCACTGACGTAGTAAAATCAATGTTTGTCTCTCTACGTTAAATGATCAGACAGCTGTGTAATTTATGTGCTAGAGAAATATGGTACCGATGTGTAAAGTTGTATAAGCAATACCATATTAACTAGGGCTCCTTGTGCTTGCCAAACACATGGTACACAATGTAAACGTGTACCCCCCCTGAGGATTAATGTAATTATACCCTCAGGTGTTACAGATTACAGCAATGGAATGAAATGTATCACGGAAAACCTTTGTATTTCAAAAATCTTGAAAAATAAATGGTTTAAGTACAAAATTAAGCACTCAAATGCGTGTCCTGTAGCGCTAAATGTGCATCTTGTTGTAAGATAAGCTCTGTGGAAGTGTCGTAGTTATTGTCCTCTGAAAGCTAAGTTCTGCAGAAGCCAATGTACTTACCTCATGATAAACAAAAGTGAAATGCTTTGCATATAGATATCTTAGTTATTACGCTTATTGCCATGATGAAGAAAGTACTGTGCTGTAACGTATTGTTGTGCTACGGAAAAGGCTGTCTCATTGTAGCTATACCACAAAAGTTACTACTAAAACATGTTTTACTTTCCAAAATAATACAGAAAAACTGTGCAGGTATAAAGCAGATACACCGCAAAAGCAACATTGTAAATTGTCACTCATTAATAGTGTCGTGATAAAATCGTGTAGCTGTCACACAAACCAACCACTGCGTCATCTAGCATTTCACAGAAAGCACCTCAAATCCAGAATCCACTCTCAAGCAAACCAAAATGTTGCATGAAAATCTCATTAGCAGTTCCGGTATATGTTCCAAGTATGTGAGCCTCATAGTCGTTACGCGATCGTGCAACTAACAAGCAAGAATGTACAAACAACAACACTGCGTCGTCCGTTCACTATAACAATGCATTCGTAATTTCTGTTTAAATAAGTTCTCTTGGTTCTTGACTGGATATTTAACTTCAAACATAGTTGCATGATAACAGATTCTAAGTCTGACAAAGCATACTAGCAATGTAAAGTGAAAAGTTATATGGCAAAGACAAAGTTAAAAGGCAGATTATCTTTCAATAAACGGTTTCACATGTGAAATGTGGTGTAAACCTTTACTCTTCCTAGTATGTAGTGTTTCAACTTCGATGCAATTGTCATGTGGTATACATCGGATTCTGTAAGGTCCATTGTAAACTAGAAAGAATTTGTGACTCAAGTGTTTCTTCTTATGTGACAATGAATGAGCTTTAATGAGAACTTTCTGACCAATATATAATTTCTCTGCATTTGCTTTACCGTGTAGTTTTCTCCTTTTGTCTGCTGCAGATTTTATATTTTTAAGAGCCAAATCAATGATGTCTTTGTGTCGAAGTTTACATGTATTCGGGAAAGGTACAAGCTCTCTGATTCTGTTCGGTGGTTCTTCATTCTTCAGTACAAGAGTAGGTGGTACAGCAGTGGAGTCATGAGGCATTTCATTCAGCACGTTTTGAAATAAGTGTAAATATCTGTCCCAATGCTGATGCTTTCTGTGACAATAAAGTCTGCAAAGCTTATTGATTTCTTTCATAATCCGTTCAGACGGGTTACAATGTGGTGAGTACAATGAAATAAAAACAGGTTTGATTTTATGATTCCGAAGCATGCGTGACCAAACAGCAGATCTGAATTGCGGTCCGTTATCTGAAATGACTTTACTGACGTGTCCAACTTCACGTAAGAAATTTTTAACAAAGGCGTTGGATACAGACCGTTCAGTGGCATTACGTAACGGTGTGAAAGAAAGAAATTTTGAAGTAAGTTGAACAGCGACTAGAACGTACGAAAATCCTTTAGACGTTCTGACAAGGGGTCCCAAGAGATCAACAGCAGCAAATTCTTTTAATTTAGAAGGAATAATAGGAAACAACGGAGCACGATGTGAGATAGTAGATGGTTTCGCCTTTTGACAAAGTTTACAAATAGGCAAGACTCTTCGAATTCGCTTTTCCATATTGTTAAAATAACAAGTCGTTCGAAGAATATGATAACATTTTCGTGGGCCAAAATGTGCGTAGCTGAAATGAATGTACCAAATGAGCTTATTAACAAAATCGTCTGGAATGCAAAGTACCCATAGCTTGTCAACAACAGTGCAGCGTTTGAACAGTATGTTGTTTCTCACCAGATAATAATTCCGAATCTGTGTGTGTGTCTTTTCATGCCATTTGCTCTTGCTGTCTTTCCAAATCGGATCTTTATCTTGTTCATGAGCAATGTTCTTTAAAGATGTGGTGATGATGTTTTCAAAGGCGACTTTCTGAATGTAAAGAATACTGAAATTTTTCGTAAGGTTGCCTTCTGTGTTACTTTTTTCAAGCCCAGCCGGTGCGCGTGACAGCGCGTCCGCAACAATGTTCTCCTTGCCGGGAATGTAGACTATTGTGAAGCGGAATTCTTGCAGAAACAATGCCCAACGTTTTAACCTGTCATGATTTAATTTTGAAGACATAATAAATTGTAATGCACGATGATCACTGTTACGTGCTTACCAGAAAGATAGAAACGGAATTTGTGAAATGCCCAAACGATAGGTAAAGCTTCTAATTCAGTAACGGAATAATTTTTTTCAGATTTTGTTAGCACTCGGCGAGCAAAAGCAATGGTTTTCTGAACAGTAGTGTCATTTTCTGTGGCTTCTTGAAATAAATGGGCACCAAGACCGACTTTAGAAGAATCCGTGCTAAGGCAGAAATCTTGTGACAGATCTGGATGAGCTAGTATTGGCGCGTTAAGTAGCGATTCTTTCAAAGAATTGAATTCCAACAGTGCTTGTTCATCCCAGTTCCAAATAGTATTTTTCCCAGTGAGAGAACAAAGTTTTGGTGTAACTAGAATTTGCATATACAGAAAACGACGGTAAAAATTTACGAGACCTAGATAACTGCGGATTAACCTTTTTGTGGATGGAACTGGAATGGCTCTGATTGCTTCTAACTTTTCAGGATCCGGCTGAATGCCTTCAGAAGAAATAATATGTCCCAAAAACCTCACCTTTGACCTACCGAATTCAGACTTTTCCAAGTTAACTGTAATTCCAGATTCTGCAAAAATACGTAACAAACTGTTGAGGACGCGATTATGTTGTTCCCATGAAGCTTCTGCTATTAGAATATCGTCCACATATAAGGTGATGTGACGTTTTAAGAACTCAGGTAGTATGGAATTTAGCCCGCGAATGAATGCTGCCGAAGAAATGTTCAAACCAAAAGGAAGCTTCCGAAACTGATAACAAACGCCGAAACAAAGGAAAGCTGTGTATTTTCTACATTCTGGATGAAGTTCGATCTGATAGAAGCTGGATCTGAGATCAATGGAAGACAACACTTTTACACCATTAAAATTTTGGAGAAGTTCTTCCAACGTTTGCGGCCTGTCTGTTTCAGGAATAATGATGGTATTGATTTGTCTCGAATGTAAGACAAGCCTGATCGATCCATTTTTCTTCTCAACAACATGTAATGGATTGTTGTATGAGCTTACTGCAGGCTCAATAATGCCCTCGTCAAGCATAGATTCTATTTCTGATCTAACACAGTCCCTATAATGTGCTGGAATTACGTATGATCTAACACAAAATTTAGTACGCTCACTATCACGAAATTGGTATTGAAATCCCTAGATTGTTCCTGTTTTGTGAGTAAAAACTGTGTAATGTGCTTGTAAAATCTCAAAAAGGTCCTGCCTGTCAATGTCAATACAATTCTCAATTGTTTGAATTTTATTCTGAATTAACTCATTAATTTCAAATATGCCATCGATATCATCCCTGTCAGTACTTGCAGAGTGATTGTTAGTGTCTAGTTCTGTAGAAAATTCCGAACTGTTGTCTAAGAGAAGGTAAAGCCGATTAATTTCCTCATCATGGTTAGAGAGCCAATCTTCAAATTTCAAAGCTATTGACTTACGTTCCTACTCTAAACTTATTTCAGCATCGTGAAAGTTTAAGATTGCTTTGTATTCATTCAAAAAGTCTACTCCCAATATGATTTCCGTCGACAATAATGGAACAATAAGAAAGTTCATAGAGAAGCTGTGGCTTTGGCAAAAGAATTCTAAATTGGTTTGTTGGCGTACATCTACACTTTTTCCAAAGATTGCACCTCGTAATTTAATCTTACGTAACGGAAGTGTGGGGCAATCGTTCCATTTGTTGCATTTGCTAAAAGCTGTTTCACTAATTACTGAAATGGGACTGCCAGAGTCAAGTAATGCCGTAAATTTTACGTCATTTACAGTAATGTGAATCACAGGATACGCAATGTTGTTATGTTTTACGTCGTGTTTCTGGAGTAAGATGTCCCTAATGTCTTCAATTTTTACGTAATTACTAGCTATGGCAGCTGCATCGTCGGTTTCATAAGTACGTTTTGTGGCTGCCAGTGGTATGAGTCATTGCCTATTGTGTCTTTGTTGGCGCGCGTCGTTATTGGGATTTGGAGACCTAACTTCTACAAATTCACCATGTCGAGAGGGCTCTAATCTGTTTGAATCCCGCCAGTTCTGATGCAATTCAGGTCTGTCATTACGATCATATCGTCTGTCATCATGTCGGTAGATCCCATAGTTTCTTTCTTGTCGGTCACGTGGTGGAGAATTTCTCCCTGAATCGTAACTGTGCGCTGGACTGTTGCGTCTAAAGTTATTCTGTCTCCCTTGATAATAATTATTTTGGTTCCCATATTGTCTGTTTCTCTGATTGTCTCTGTGATAGTCATTACCGCAGAGAGGTGATCTTTCAATGTAATTATTACTACTCTGCCAATGGTTGTCATACGGGTGGTGTCTGTTTCAGTCACGATTTACATTGAAAGAATAACCTTGTCGTATATTATTTCTGTCATCGCAGCATTGTGACAGATGTGATCTGTAATTGTTTTTCTCCTGTTTTCGCGTTCCGCAATTGTCAGTGTCAATTTCCAGTTCTTGTAACAGTCCCTGAAAAGCTTCAATGTCGTCTTTGCAACGTCCTGCTAAAATAATATGTCTCAAATGTTCAGGCAGTTTGATTAAGCAAATGCGGATGAGTTCTGAGGGGCTGTATGGGTTTGACAGGTACTGATTCTTGTGCAACATGTCTTCAAAATATTTCACAAGACTGGAAAATTCAGGTTGTTCGAAATGTTTCATCATTATGATGCTATGTTTTACTCGGTCTTGTGTAGCTTGAGACCAATATGCTGAGAGGAAGGCATGATAAAATTCTCCTTCACTGTGACAATCGTGAATGACCGATCGCATTCTTACAGCTGGTTCATTCTCCAAGTAGCCACACATAAATTCTAACCTGTGCTCCAATGACCAGTTGGGAGGAAAACAATGAGAGAATTGATGAAGCCATGCTTGTGGATGAATGACGTTGCCAGAATTCTTAAATGTTTTGAATTTACGTGTAGTAATGAACAGCTTATAGTCGAAATCATCGTGTCGGCGAGTCGCACATCGCTCATTGTTACTTCGTTTCGGCGGTTCCATCTCAAAATCCAATGCGCCTTGCCAATTTCTTTCATAATTTCCGAAGTGTCCTGTGTTATTATTTTGTGGTTGTTCGTATTTCTATGTCCCTCTTCCCGTACTGGAGCGTGAGTGTCCTCTGAAATATGTAATTCTTGTATTACCTGCGTCAACTGATCTTGTACTTCCCGGATTTCTCTTTTGTACTGTGTATTGATTTGATTTTGATTTTGTTTGAATTTTCTAATTTGTTCATACTCTTCTGTGTCAGTGAAGGCTACAGGTCTTGTGTCATTCAGATCATCATCTGCCTTTGTAGATAAGTTAGTGGCCTGATCCGAAAGTTCGGTTACTTTCTCCGATAGTGAACACATTTCCTCAGTGTGTTTTTCTGAACCAAGTTTCAGAGTGTCCATTTGTGTTGAAATCGAATCTACTGTGTCCTTTAAGTTTTCCTGAGTTTTTGCAAGTTGCGTAACCGAATCGGTAGATGCAACTGAGTCAATTTTAGCCCACAAGGTCTCATGATTTTCATGAACAATGGTTTGCAGTTCTTTTATGGCTGCTTCGTGATTCTGTAATGCATTTTCATGCCGCGAAAAAATAGGTTGAAAATGCTCACAAATTTGTGTTTTTACGTCATTACAGACTTTTTGACATTTCGATTCAATGTTATGTAACTCAGTAGTTAGATCTTCACGTGTTTGTTCAAGTGTGGTGTCTAACTTCCGAAGATTTTGTTCCATTGCGTCTAACTTTTGAAGATTTTGTCCCATTTGTTGCTATAATTGTAATAAGAATGCATTAGTGTCTGGAATCTGTTCCTCTACGCTTTTCGGCAGTGGATTTGCACCGGCAACATTCACATTTTGACAAGCAGAAAAAGTGTCTTGACTTATTTGAGAAAACGGTGAGGACGCAAAACCTGAATCTACAGTATTTGCAAAATTGTGTCCTATCATTCCTGAGGCGAGCTGTTGCCGAGTGATTGATCGATAATGCTTCCCTGTTCACTAATTGTTTCACTGCCTACGCCATTGTTTGCCGCCCACTCCATTTCCCTATGCACAATTACCAAATTACTATGTTGAACATTAGTTAATTGATTACACGGTGGCGCTAACACACTGCTTTCATCTTCACTGTCATTTCTCAGTTTACTTTGGAGCCTAGTATTACGTTTTTCACACGCCATTATTGTCACAATATTTCACACGATAACACAGAAAAACACAATTTGAAGAGCCTACTTACACTGGAAAAGGCATTTGTTAACGTTATCTGGCAAGAAATGTTCAGAGTGCTGAGGAAAAATGGAATAAAGTACAAAGACATCCGTGTGATACTCTGTTTCTATAAGAATGAGGTGGCAGAGATTAGGGACTGTCACCAGGAACAAGAAGCAGATATTAGAAAAGGGGTAAGACAAGGATGTGCTCTCTCTCCTCTTATATTCAATGCTTGCATCTAGGAAGGTATAGACCAAGTTCGAGAAACTACTAAGGTGGGTATCAAAATTAGTGGGCTGAAGATAGACATGGTACGTTATGCAAATGATACTGCTATAGTCATGGAGACAAAAGAAGATCTATGGGAAGTCCTCAGAACAATGGAAAAAATTATATGCAATCAGTGTGGAATGAGAATAAACAAGAAAAAGACTAAAGTGATGGTATGCAGTACAGGAGCAGAATACGAACGTTTGAGAATGAGAATTGGAAGAGCAGAGCTGGAAGTCATAGAGGAATTTACTTACCTGGGAAGCAAAATCACAAGGGATGGTAGAAGCTGGAAAGAAATTGCGACCAGAATACAAAAGGCCAAAATTGCATTTAACTGGCGGAGGAACTTACTCACCAGCAACAACATCAGTCTGAAAATGAGGAAACGTATCATGAAAGCTTTCGTTTGGAGTGTGGCCGTATAAGGGTGTGAAACTTGGACAATTGGAAGACAAGAGACAAGACGGCTAGAGGCCCTGGAGATGTGCTATAGAAGGACGATGAAGATCAGCTGGAGAGACAAAATGTAACAAATGAAGAGGTGCTTAGAAGAGTACAGGAAACCAGATGTCTGTGGAGGCACATCTAAACAAGAAGAGACAAACTTTTAGGGCACGTACTACGACACAACAAAATGATTGGAACAATAGCAGAAGGAGCTACTGAGGGAAGCAATCGGCGGAGGTGACCAAGGATATCACACATGCAACACATCATGAATGACATTGGATGTAACACATACGTGGAAATGAAGACAAAGGCAGACAGAACAGAGGAATGGCGCTCTGCTGCAAACCAACTTCAGGGTTGAATACTAAAAGAAAAGAAGACCAGTGTTAGAAGTCCGGGTGGGACAGTGGGTCCGTGTGATCCTGTGCACACTACAGATAAGGGCAAAGCTGCACCGACTCCACCAGGGCCACACCTATGATAGAAGTGTGGTTGCGAAAAGCACTACTTGGCTATTGGCCACTGCACAGTCGTTAAAAATTCTCTTCGTCTACATCTCCATTCCATACTAAAGATGAAAATGCATTTGACGTAATTGTCAGAACATAGTTACACTTTGAGTATGCGAGCTGGATGGAAACACAGTAAGTTAGTTTGGCTGTACAGACTCACTTCCAAGTGATACAGTACCATTAATATCTGCAGGTGCATATAATATTTAGAGAAGAAGAAACTGTTTGGCTGGAAGATATTGGATTTATTAGCTGGAACATCTTTCTTTCCATAATAAGAAAAGGAGTTTGTTATTAATTGCCTTTGTTTAGTAAAGAATTTGCAGAATTTTTAATCCTCACCGTATGATGAAGCCGTATTATATGCGGAAATGTTCTCCTTGTGTGACTGTAGTGTTATACAGTGTGACTTAGACAGAATTTCTGTTCTGTCTGGATGAATGGCCGTATTCTCTAAACATAGAAAAATGTGAATTAATGCAGATAAGTAGGAAGAAAAATCCTGTAATGTTTGAGCACAGTGACAGTGCTGTGCTACTTGACAAATTCACATTGGTTAAATATCTACACATAACGTTGCAAAGTGATATGAAATCTAATGAGCACATTGAAACAGCAGTAAGGAAGATGGATTTTCAGCTGCAGTTTACTGGAAAAGTCTTAGGAACGTGTAGCTCACCTACAAAAGGAGACCACATATACAACACTAAGGCAACCCTATTCTTGAGTACTCTTAGAGTATTTGGTATCCTCAGAAAGTAATATTAAAGAAAGACATTGAAGCAATACAGAAGCATTCTGCTAGATTTGTTACCAGTAGATTTGACCATCGTGAGACTGCTACTGAGACGCTACATAAACTCAAATGGGAATCCCTAAAGGGAAGACGAGACAGTTCCCATGAAATAGCTACAGCTGCCTGCAGAAAATTCTACAGTGACCAACATATATTTTGCATAAATATCACAAACTCTAGATAAATTAGAGCTCTTGCGGAGGCATGTAAGCAATCATTTTTTCCCTCGCTTCGAGTGGAATAGAAAAGGAAAATGCTGGTAATGGTACATGGTATCCTCCACAATACAACATACTGTGGCTTGCTGACTTATGTACATAGATGCAGATGTAACACAGAGTTTTTGGAACAGTGTCAGAATGAACGTATTGTCTTGTTGGGTCACTGTAGTGAAGTTGTCACGTGCCAATGGTGAACTGCCATGTTTCATTATTTACATCAGTACTATGAGGAACAAATACAAAATCTAATAGGGGTAATGCAGGAGTAGGTTTAATAATGAATAAAAAATAGGAGTTCGGGTAAGCTACTACAAACAACATAGTGAGCACATTATTGTGGCCAAGATAGACACGAAGCCCACGACTACGAGAGTAGTACATGTCTATATGCCAACTAGCTCTGCAGATGAATAAGAAAATGAAGAAATGTATGATGAGATAAAAGAAATTATTCATATAGTGAAGGGAGACGAAAATTTAATTGTCATGGGTGACTGGAATTCGATAGTAGGAAAAGGAAGAGAAGGAAACGTAGTAGGTGAATATGGACTGGGGGTAAAAAGGAAAAGAGGAACCCGGCTGGTAGAATTTTGCACAGAACACAACTTAATTATAGCTAACACTTGGTTCAAGAATCATAAAAGAAGGAAGAATTCTGGGTATACTAAAAGGTATCAGATAGATTATATAATGGTAAGACAGAGATTTAGGAACCAGGTTTTAAATTGTAAGACATTTGCAGGGTCAGATGTGGACTCTGACCACAATCTATTGGTTATGAACTGTAGATTAAAACTGAAGAAACTGCAAAAATGTCGGAATATAAGAGGATGGGACCTGGATAAACTGAAAGAACCAGAGGTTGTACAGAGTTTCAGGGAGAGCATAAGGGAACAATTGACAGGAATTGGGGAAAGAAATACACTAGAAGATGAATGGGTAGCTTTGAGGGATGAAGTAGTGAAGTAGGCGGAGGATCAAGTAGGTAAAGAAACGAGGGCTAGTAGAAATGCTTGGGTAACAGAAGAAATACTGAATTTAATTGATGAAAGGAGAAAAATATAAAAATGCAGTAAATGAAGCAGCCAAAAAGGAATATGAACGTCTCAAAAATGAGATCGACAGGAAGTGCAAAATGGCTAAGCAGGCATGGCTAGAGGACAAATGTAAGGATGTAGAGGCTTATCTCACTAGGGGTAAGATAGATACTGCCTACAGGAAAATTAAAGAGACCTTTGGAGATAAGAGAACCACTTGTGAGAACATCAAGAGCTCAGATGGAAACCCAGTTCTAAGCAAGAAGGCAAAGCAGAAAGGTGGAAGGAGTATATAGAGGGTCTATACAAGGGCGATGTACTTGAGGACAATATTATGGAAATGGAAGAGGATGTAGATGAAGATGAAATGGGAGATACGATACTGCGTGAAGAGTTTGACAGAGCACTGAAAAACCTGAGTCGAAACAAGGCCCCCGGAGTAGACAACTTTCCATTGGAACTACTGACGGCCTTGGGAGAGCCAGTCCTGACAAAACTCTACTATCTGGTGAGCAAGATGTATGAAACAGGCGAAATACCCTCAGACTTCAAGAAGAATATAATAATTCCAATCCCAAAGAAAGCATATGTTGACAGATGTGAAAATTACCGAACTATCAGTTTAATAAGTCACAGTTGCAAAATATTAACGCGAATTCTTTACAGACGAATGGAAAAACTGGTAGAAGCCGACCTTGGCGAAGATCAGTTTGGATTCCGCAGAAATGTTGGAACATGTGAGGCAATACTGACCCTACGACTTATCTTAGAAGCTAGATTAAGGAAGGGCAAACCTACGTTTCTAGCATTTGTAGACTTAGAGACAGCTTTTGACAATGTTGACTGGAATAATCTCTTTCAAATTCTGAAGGTGGCAGGGGTAAAATACTGGGACCGAAAGGCTATTTACAATTTGTACAGAAACCAGATGGCAGTTATAAGAGTCGAGGTGTATGAAAGGGAAGCAGTGGTTGGGAAGGGAGTGAAACAGCGTTGTAGCCTCTTCCCGATGTTATTCAATCTGTATATTGAGCAAGCAGTGAAGGAAACAAAAGAAAAATTCGGAGTAGGTATTAAAATCCATGGAGAAGAAATAAAAACTTTGAGGTTTGCCGATGACATTGTAATTCTATCAGAGACAGCAAAGGACTTGGAAGAGCAGTTGAACGGAATGGACAGTGTCTTTGAATGGAGGATATAAGATGAACATCAACAAAAGCAAAACGAGGATAATGGAATGTTGTCGAATTAAGTCGAGTGAGGCTGAGGGAATTAGGTTAGGAAATGAGACACTTAAAGTAGTAAAGGAGTTTTGCTATTTGGGGAGCAAAATAACTGATGATGGTCGAAATAGTGAGGATATAAAATGTAGACTGACAATGGCAAGGAAAGCGTTTCTGAAGAAGAGAATTTTGTTAGCATCGAGTATAGATTTAAGTGTCAGGAAGTCATTTCTGAAAGTATTTGTATGGAGTGTAGCCATGTACGGAAGTGAAACATGGACGATAAATAGTTTGGACAAGAAGAGAATAGAAGCTTTCGAAATGTGGTGCTACAGACGAATGCTGAAGATTAGATGGGTAGATCACATAACTAATGAGGAAGTATTGAGTAGTATTGGGGAGACGATAAGTTTGTGGTACAACTTGACCAGAAGAAGGGATCGGTTGGTAGGACATATTCTGAGGCATCAAGTGATCACCAATTTAGCATTGGAGGGCAGTGTGCAGGGCAAAAATCGTAGAGGGAGACCAAGAGATGAATACACTAAGCAGATTCAGAAGGATGTAGGTTCCAGTAGGTACTGGGAGATGAAGAAGCTTGCACAGGATAGAGTAGCATGGAGAGCTGCATCAAAGACCACAACAACATCGGTCATAGGGTGGCATTCATATATCATACAACCTTTTACAGCGGCTTTAATGACCACCAGTGCAGTATGTCGGCCCCATACAATGTCACCCCAAAACAGCAAAGAACCTCCACTTCGCTGCAATCGCTGGTCAGCGTGTCTGAGGCGATCAGCCTGACTGGGATGCCTACAGAATCGTCTCTGACGATTGTCTGGTTGGAGGCATATGCGACAGTCATTGGCGTGGTTAATTCGGAACGTTGTTGGCCCCATCTGTACCGCACTGCATGGTGTTGTGGTTGCAAAGATGGACCTCATCATGGACATCAGGAGTGAAGTTGCGCATCATGCAGCCTATTGTGCACAGTTTGAGTCGTAACACGAGGTCCTGTGGTTGTACGAAAAGCATTATTCAACATGGTGGCGTTGCTGTCAGGGTCAATAAATAACAATAATGAAATTCACATGCACAATTATCCCAAGTGGAAAAAGAATGCTAGGAAGAAAAAGCGAGAGCAATTGAAAGAGTGAACATTCTAAATAAAATGACGTTACAAAGGAATAGAAAAGTAAATAGTTTCATTTGAAACAATTATTTGAATAAAAAAACGATCAAAATGAATTCAATAAAGGTTAAAAAATAAAAGAATTCGAAGTCTGTAACGAGATACGAACTTATTCAAAGCTGTAGTAGAGCTGCTCACGAAATTCAGAATTTCTTTTCATCGATCACTCAGAGACGAGGTCCCACCTGTGTGAAGGACTGCAGGGTGTGACGCCTTGGACCATCACTGTATAATGGTTTCAAAAAGTCGAGCCCGCTTTTGGAGACATCTTCTAGTTAGTGACTCTTCAGAAGTGTGACCACACGTTGTATCATAGCGGCCACTCCTACCGATTTGCGCACACAACAGAAGCGATACAAAGAGTGCAGACGCGACTGTCGATGACAGGTGCCACTCGGTTGTGTAGAATGAACACGGGAAGATGTGTCGGCGTGGAGGCGTGACAGAGAGAAAGCAGCTGTAGTGTTTTGACGTGCCCGCAGCCACACAGTGAATGAAGTTGCCTGATCTGTTGGCGTATCAATGCGTATTTTCCAGCATGTCTGCAACGAATGATTTCCATCTCGCAAACATTTAATACGGCACAAAATTGCTACAAATCCGACAGAAATGTCAGCTGTTAGTGAATGCTTGCCCATCTCAGTGAGTTTTTGAGCCATGATTGTGAAGGGAATTCTGCACAGTGGAAAACTGGAGTAGGACACTTCGTGGAAGTCTGTCCCTCACAGCTGCACCTAAAGCTACACGTCATCCATTGGCCACACAACGGCGCAACTGGACATTGGATGACTGGAGAGTGTAGCACGTTCTGACGAGTTCTTTTCAAACAATGCAGACCGTTGATTGGACCGACGGCTGTATGAGGCGTGTAAGCTGCTGCCTGTGGACGGTATAGTTGAGACCAGAGGTGGTTCCGTGAAATTTTATGGGTGTTTCTGGGAGCGTGGATTGCGGCCGTTCAGTTACATTACCTCGAACGGGAACAGTGATCTTTATTTCAACATTGTCGATACCAAGCGCTTCGAATTCTCCTACACCTTATGATGTGCACATGGTGCACCCTTGTACATTCCAATACGACAACACCTGTTTTCCCAGGGCAGGTCAGGGCATTCCTGGGTGCTTGATCGCTCCGGCAGTGTGTCGTACCTCGAATGGTCTGCTACATTACCCGACAGCTGTCCCAGAAAACACGTCTGTAGCTGTTTGTGCCATCATAATTCCCGCAGTCTGACAGCTTTTCGGCTCCCAAACATCAATGAGTGTCTCTAGTTTGATCTACTATACTTGAAGACACTCTTGGAATCTATCCCTTGACGAAATGAAGTGGTGCCACACAGAATTGGCTAAGTGTTTACTGGGGGTCACTAACTTTTTGTTCGGTGCCATTGAAAGCCTATCAACTTCCTACATTTTTGTTACTGAAGAATCATTACTTGTGTTAGTGGAGGGAACGAAGGTCTCTGGAAGATCGACATAGTTTGTACAATGAAGAGCCAAAAGGCTGGTACACGTGCCTAATATCGTGTAGGGCCCCCGCGAGCATGCAGAAGGGCCACAGCATGACATGTCATGGACTCGATTAATGTCTGAAATAGCGCTGGAACAAATTGACACCATTAAACCTGCAGGGCTGGCATGGACTCGACTGATGTCTGAAGTTGTGGATTCTGTAGGACTGTAAACAAATGTGTTAGAGTACCAGGGGATGGAGATCTCTTAGGAACAGCACATAGCAAGGCATCCCAGTTATGCTCAATAATGTTCATGTCAGGGGAGTTTGGTAGCCATCGGAAACGTTTAAACTCAGAAGAGTGTTCCTGTAGCCACTCTGTAGCAATTCGGGAAGTGTGGGGTGTCCTTTGTCCTGCTCTAATTGCCCAAGTCCGTCGGAATGCACAGTGGATATGAATGGATGCAGGTGATCAGGCAGGACGCTTACGTACGTATCAGCTGCCAGAGAAGTATCTAGACGTGTCAGGGGTCCCATATCACCCCAACTACACACACCCCACACAATTACAAAGCCTGCACCAGCTTAAACAGTCTCCTGCTGACATGCAGGTCTATGGATTCACGTGGTTGTCTCCATATCTGTACACGTTCATCCACTCGATACAACTTGAAACGAGACTCGTCGGACCAGGCAACACGTTTCCAGTCATCAACAGTCCAGAGACGGTGTTGATGGGCCCAGGCTAGGCGTAAAGCTTGCTGTCGTGCAGTCATCAGGTGTAGAAGAGTGGGCATTCGGCTCCGAAAGCCCGTATCGATGATGTTTCAAAAATTCAAATGTGTGTGAGATCTTATGGGACTTAACTGCTAAGGTCATCAGTCCTTAAGCTTACACACTACTTAACCTAAATTATCCTAAGGACAAACACACACACCCATGCCCGAGGGAGGACTAGAACCTCTCCGGGACCAGCCGTACAGGATGATGTTTCGTTGAATGGTTCACACACTGATACTTGTTGATGCCCCAGCATTGAAATCGGCAGCAATTTTCGGAAGGGTTGCACTTGTGTCACGTTGAACGATTCTCTTCAGTCGTCGTTGGTCCCGTTCTTGCAGGATCTTTTTCCGGGTGCAGTGATGTCGGAGATTTGATGTTTTACCGGATTCCTGATATTCACGGTACACGTGTAAAATGGTCGTACGGGAAAATCGCCACATCGTCGCTGCCTTGGAGATGCTGTGTCCCAAAGTTCGTGCGCCGACTATAACACCACGTTCAGCAGTAACCTATCTAATAACTGCGCCTGACACCTGTCTTATATAGGCGTTGCTGACCGCAGTGCCATATTTTGCCTGTTTACATCTCTCTGTATTCGATTACGCTTGGCTATACCAGTTTCTTTTGCGCTTCCGTGTATTACGGACAGCTAATTACTTATTCGTATGTTCTACTGTCTTCATTCACAAAGAAATCAATAAGATAAAAAGTTATTTCCGCAGCTGTTACAAGAACTTATTGAACGAATTGTGTGTAGTTCTTGTAGCGCAGACATTTATTTTTGTTATGATTTATCTGCCGTATAGAAATCGGTGAAGTGAAGCATCAGTCAGCTGTTACAAGCATTTATGCTGCCTGACAGATAGTTTTGTGGGTTGAGAAAATGTTATTGCTACATACTTTACTTTGTCCTATAATGTTGGAAGTGAAGAATGTGATAGTGTTAGCGTACAGGACACATAACGTCATACCTCTGGTGAGGCAGGTAACACTGTCAGGTTCCGGAAACTGCATTCAACCGGACTGTAGGCTATGGTACCCTCAAAAGCTTACCAGGCTCCTGTTTCTTTCTACGTCTCTCCATTTCATGAATATGAAATGTGAGGACAATATTTTATATGCATGTGAATTATTTTGGTATTCTTGTTAAGGAATTCCGTTTGAATTCCATCTGAAATGATTTCAATTTGATAAGAATTTTTACAAGACAGGAGAGTGAAGTAATCATCGAAACATAGGAAGAGCTAAATACACTCCTGGAAATGGAAAAAAGAACACACTGACACCGGTGTGTCAGACCCACCATACTTGCTCCGGACACTGCGAGAGGGCTGTACAAGCAATGATCACACGCACGGCACAGCGGACACACCAGGAACCGCGGTGTTGGCCGTCGAATGGCGCTAGCTGCGCAGCATTTGTGCACCGCCGCCGTCAGTGACAGCCAGTTTGCCGTGGCATACGAAGCTCCATCGCAGTCTTTAACACTGGTAGCATGCCGCGACAGCGTGGACGTGAACCGTATGTGCAGTTGACGGACTTTGAGCGAGGGCGTATAGTGAGCACGCGGGAGGCCGGGTGGACGTACCGCCGAATTCCTCAACACGTGGGGTGTGAGGTCTCCACAGTACATCGATGTTGTCGCCAGTGGTCGGCGGAAGGTGCACGTGCCCGTCGACCTGGGACCGGACCGCAGCGACGCACGGATGCACGCCAAGACCGTAGGATCCTACGCAGTGCCGTAGGGGACCGCACCGCCACTTCCCAGCAAATTAGGGACACTGTTGCTCCTGGGGTACCGTCTCCATGAAGCTGGGCTACGGTCCCGCACACCGTTAGGCCGTCTTCCGCTCACGCCCCAACATCGTGCAGCCCGCCTCCAGTGGTGTGGCGACAGGCGTGAATGGAGGGACAAATGGAGACGTGTCGTCTTCAGCGATGAGAGTCGCTTCTGCCTTGGTGCCAATGATGGTCGTATGCGTGTTTGGCGCCGTGCAGGTGAGCGCCACAATCAGCACTGCATACGACTGAGGCACACAGGGCCAACACCCAGCATCATGGTGTGGGGAGCGATCTCCTACACTGGCCGTACACCACTGGTGATCGTCGAGGGGACACTGAATAGTGCACGGTACATCCAAACCGTCATCGAACCCATCGTTCTACCATTCCTAGACCGGCAAGGGAACTTGCTGTTCCAACAGGACAATGCACGTCCGCATGTATCCCGTGCCACCCAACGTGCTCTAGAAGGTGTAAGTCAACTACCCTGGCCAGCAAGATCTCCGGATCTGTCCCCCATTGAGCATGTTTGGGACTGGATGAAGCGTCGTCTCACGCGGTCTGCACGTCCAGCACGAACGCTGGTTCAACTGAGGCGCCAGGTGGAAATGGCATGGCAAGCCGTTCCACAGGACTACATCCAGCATCTCTACGATCGTCTCCATGGGAGAATAGCAGCCTGCATTGCTGCGAAAGGTGGATATACACTGTACTAGTGCCGACATTGTGCATGCTCTGTTGCCTGTGTCTATGTGCCTGTGGTTCTGTTAGTGTGATCATGTGATGTATCTGACCCCAGGAATGTGTCAATAAAGTTTCCCCTTCCTGGGACAATGAATTCACGGTGTTCTTATTTCAATTTCCAGGAGTGTATGTAAGCAAATCTAGAGGAAATAAGGAATAAACTCCAGTAATCATCAGTCGAGACAGATCGAAAGACTAATAAAAAGTAATTAAGCTCAGGAATCGATATCCACCGCGATGTGATTTCGGAATACCGATACACGGAATGTACACCATGTGATCAAAAGTATCCGGACACCTGGCTGAAAATGACTGAAAAATTCGTGGCGCCCTCCGTCAGTAATGCTGGAATTCGATATGGTGTTGGTCCACCCTTAGCCTTGCTGACAGATTCCACTCTTGCTGCATATGTTCAATGAGGTGCTGGAAGGTTTCTTGGGGAATTCTTCATGGAGTGCTACTCTGAAGTATCGATGTCGGTCGGTGAGGCTTGGCGTGAAGTCGGCGTCCCAAAACGTCGCAAAGGTTTTTCTTTAGGATTCAGGTCTGGACTCCATGCAGGCCAGTCCATTACAGGGGCGTTATTGTCGTGTAAACACTCCACCACAGGCCGTGCATTATGAACAGGTGCTCGATCGTATTGAAAAATGCAATCGCCATTCCCGAATTGGTCTTCAACAGTGGGAAGCAAGAAGCTGCTTAAAACATCAATGTAGGCCTGTGCTGTGATAGTGCCACGCAAAACAACAAGGGGTTTGCACCCTCCATGAAAAACACGACCACATCATAACAGTACCGCCTCCGAATTTTATGTTGGCACTACACACCCTGGCAGATTACGTTCACCAGACATTCGCCATAACCGCACCCTGCCATCCGATCGCCACATTGTGTACCGTGATTCGTCACTCCGCGCAACGTTTTTCCACTGTTTAATCGTTGAATGTTTGCTCCTTACACGCTCACCTTACCACATGCGAAGTCCGTGTGTTCCGTGGAGCTCCACATTCTTCTCTCTCACGATATTTAGTGACTACTGAGGTCGCTGATACGGAGTACTTGGCAGTAGGTGGCAGCACAATGCACCGAATATGAAAAACATATGTTTCTGGTGGTGTCTGGATACTGTTGATCACATAGTATATCGTCCAATATTTGAAAAAAAAGCAAACTTGAATATCTGTCAGAATCTTTTTCAATGCGTATATACACCTTCTTAAATACACTGTCAACTGCATGATGTGCATACCAATTACAATAAATTTTACAGTTCTTTCTGGTATATGGAATTGATACGACATTTCAAGGACTGCCAATTGAAACATCGTGGCTTGTGAGATTGGAGCAGCATTTAAAACAATGAAGACTATTAACCTTTATTTATTAAAAAGTAAATACACTGTATTTCCTTACTTCAGCTGTACGTAAGATGCTATGTTAGGCCACTATCCGTGCACAACCATTGCTGAAGTACCTGTTGATCAGCCTCGGCCCCATGCTGAACCTGTTAACAACGTAAGCATAAGTGTTTACAATGACGAATACATAGTAACATTTCCCCTTAATAAAACAAGAGATATTGGAATGGATTTTAGAAGTCGAAACTGAAACTACTACTGTAAAGTTCGAGCACATATGTAGTTACTATCAATGAAGTTCTGTACCACAGAATTAAACGACTTTATTTGGGAAAGTTTACCTATGAGGCTCCGTGGTGCGACATTGAGCTCGCATCCGTGATCACAGCCTTTTGAATCCCAACTACGGCATCCAGATTCAGTTTTTCACCGGTTTTTCTGAATCTCTTAGGGAAACTGCAGGCATGTTTCCCTCGAAAAGGACACAGCCGATTTCCTACCTCTTGTTTTTTTTTTTTTTAATGAAGATTCTTCTGACTGGCTTGATGCGGCCCGCCACGAATTCTTCTCCTGTGCCAACCTCTTCATCTCAGCGTAGCACTTGCCACGCATGTGCTCAACTGCTTGCTGGAAGCATTCCAGTCTCTCTAGTCTCCTCTAGTCTCCTCTAGTACCATGGAAGCCATTTACTTATCTCTTAACAAATGTCCTATCATGTTGTCTCTTCTTCCTGTCAGTGTATCCCACATATTCCTTTCGTCTCCGATTCTGTGCAGCATCTCCACCTAATTTTCAACAATCGTTTGTAGCGCCACATTTAAAATGCTTCGATTCTGTTCTGTTCCAGCTCTCCCACAGTCCAACTTTCACTTTCATACAACGCTGTGGTCCAAACGTACATTCTCAGAAATTTCCACCTCAAATTGAGCGCTATTTTGGATACTAGTAGATTTCTCTTGGTCGGAAAAGTCCTTTTTGCCTGTGCTTGTCTGCTTTTGATGTCCTCCTTGCTCCATCCGTTATTGGTTACTTTACTGTCTAGGTACCAGAATTCATTTACTTCGTCACCATTAATCCTGATGTTAAGTTTCTCGCTGTTTTCATTTCTGCCACTTATCGTTACTTTCGTCTGTCTTCGATTTACTCTCAATCCACATTCTGTACTCATTAGACTGTTCATTCCATTCAGCATACATTGCAACCCTTCTTCACTTTAACTCTGGATACCAATCTCATTCTATCATTGATATCCTTTCAACTAGAATATTAACCCCCTCCCCCCCCCACGAACCTCTCTTTTATTTCAATCAGTACTTCTTGTTTATGCAGTTTAAACAGTAGGGGTGATAGATAACATCCTTGTCTTCCACCCCCTTTAATAGAAGCACTTCGTTCTTGGTAGTCCACTCTCATTATTCCCTCCTGGCTCTTTCATATATTGTACATTACCCGTCTCTCCCTACAGCTTAACCCTATTTTTCTCAGAATTTCGAACATCTGGCACCACTTTACATTGTCAAATGCTATTTCCAGCTCTACAAATCCTATGAAAGTGCCATGATTTTTCTTTAGTCTTGCTTCCATTGTCAACCGCAACGTGAGAATTGCCTCTCTGGGGCCTTTGTAAGGTGTCCGCATTTTTTGGACCTTACATAAGCTTCATACGTATGAGACAGAATAAAATCCCCAGAAAATATCTCTGTATTGTCAACAGGAAGTAATTTGGCAATCTCGTGTACTGAATAACAAAACAATGTCTACCCTTATAACGGCAGGGGCATGCCCAAATGAGATAAAGTGAACGGAGTTTGGAGAGCAGTGCAAGTGGCTAATGGCATTGGGAAACCCCAATTAACATTAACAAAAGAAGGCCCAACTGCAGTGCAGAAAGAAATAAGGCGAGTACAATATAGTACTTTTTAGAATAAACACAGCCGAGACTGTGGGTAAATTGTGATACTACATTAACGATGGTAGCAGCGACCCACGCAAGAAAAATAAGAATTCACATATAACGAGGAAGCAGTTGGCCGAAGCGATACTGTGTGACGTAGTAGAACCGCGGTGGGGAGAGTAACGTCATATAAAAGAATTTTGAGAATTAAGTTAACACACAGAGAGCTCTGGTCTCGTGATGGGATACTCACATGTGTGTGGTAAAAGTAGCGAAGACGTTGAGACTCAAACTTTACATTTGCGAAGTGATGGCGGTAAGTTTCACGTATCGTGGCGACAAATGGACATTGGTAGTTCATATTCCTGTGGGAATTTGTGGGGGCTGAGATTTGTGCATGTCGCTCCATCCTATAGCAAGTGTGGAATTGCTATTAATTTCGACTAGGGAACATTTAACATTGTACGGAATGGAGGGAAGTTAAGACTGATTTAATTCAGTCAAAGCCAGAGTAGGGAATTAGCGTTTCAGATCCAGCACGGAGACAATGCCGCCACTGTTTCCGATCGGTAATGTACCAACACCCTTTAGGCGAGTTAAAATGTTGAGTCGATATTTGCTCACTCCAACCTGCGTACGTTTCGAATATAGAAATTCAAGAGTACATGATAGTTTTGATTACTTCAAAAAATAAAGTTCATTCTCCACCAACTTAGCCCATTGCTCATGTACAGCAAGGTAGATGTAAATATCATTGATAAAGGTTTAATTGTTTCATTTGTTATAATATTTTCATATATAGAGATAAAGTTTTAATAATCACGTATTCAATGTCTACATGGTAATTGACTTGTTGGGAGTTGAAAGTAATTAAATATTTTTGTATTTACCATATGAACCTTTAAAGGTTTGATAAATTAAAATGTAGAATGAGAAAAGGAGAGGTTGTGTTATCATTTTAGGATAAATCTTATAACTAGTCATATATAGTAATTTGTGTATTCTTGTAACGTCACAGTGGCATTTTAATTAATTTTAGACAGGACCAAAATTTGAAGCTGTGTGGTGTGCCTTTTTGCCACCCTGGGCCTGAGATGACAGTTAAGATTGTGCCGGTACAATCCCCCGTTACTAGATGGACGTTTCTAGTAGGCAAGAACAGCTTTGTGGACATTCCCGGAAGCGCGCGCCGCGCCCACGCCAGATTTGCAGAGGTTGGTCTGCGCGGCCCGCAGCTGGGGACACTGTTTGGTTTTCTGCGCATTACGCGAGAACTATGAAGAGCAATGCGGCAGTGGATTGTGGTCTGCAATGTGCACCTTCTGAAAGATAGATGTTTATTTCAATTCACGAGATGCAAAAGTTATAGCAACCTCAAAATCGGTTAATATCACAAATACTGAAAGATTAATAAAAATAGTAAACAACAACTTACAGGGACGAGCGGCCACTCATTAAAAACGTTTCGTCATAGCGGATCGAGTGCCGTAGTCATACGTTAAGATTCATAAATAATTAAGCTCGTAAAGGGCAATAAACAAAGTTTGATGGGAAACTGTTTATAAAATCATCACCATCATCATCATTTAAGACTGATTACTTTCAGCGTTCAGTCTGGAGCATAGTCCCCCTTATAAAATTCCTCCATGATCCCCTATTCAGTGCTAACATTGGAGCCTCTTCTGATGTTAAACCTATTACTTCAAAATCATTCTTAACCGAATCCAGGTACCTTCCCCTCGGTCTGCCCCGACTCCTCCTACCCTCTACTGCAGAACCCATAAGTCTCTTGCGTAACCTTGCGTCTCCCATGCGTGTAACATGACCCCATCATCTAAGCCTGTTCGCCCTGACTGCTACATCTATAGAGTTCATTCCCAGTTTTTATTTTGATTTCCTCATTGTGGACACCCTCCTGCCATTGTTCCCATCTACTCGTACCTGCAATCATCCTAGCTACTTTCATATCCGTAACCTCAACCTTATTGATAAGGTAACCTGAATCCACCCAGCTTTCGCTCCCATACAACAAAGTTGATCGAACGATTGAACGGTGCACAGATAACTTAGTCCTGGTACTGACTTCCTTCTTGCAGAAGAGAGTAGATTGTAGCTGAGCGCTCACTGCATTAGCTTTGCTACACCTCGCTTCCAGTTCTTTCACTATGTTGCCATCACTGATTATAAAATTCAATAGAAAGTTCATGACGTAAAGAACATCACTATATAATATTTTGGGTGGCATCACACGTATTTTAAACTAGTTAAGTTATACTATACACTTAACTTGCAATAGTTATCATTGTTTGCAAATTATTATTAACATTTATCGCCCATAATTAATTAATTATTATAGATATGAAGATCTACATCTACATCTACATCCATACTCCGCAAGCCACCAGACGGTGTGTGGCGGAGGGTATCTTGAGTACCTCTATCGGTTCTCCCTTCTATTCCAGTCTCGTATTATTCGTGGAAAGAAGGATTGTCGGTATGCCTCTGTGTGGGCTCTAATCTCTCTGATTTTATCCTCATGGTCTCTTCGCGAGATATACGTAGGAGGGAGCAATATACTGCTTGAGTCTTCGGTGAAGGTATGTTCTCGAAACTTTGACAAAAGCCCGTACCGAGATACTGAGCGTCTCTCCTGCAGAGTCTTCCACTGGAGTTTATCTATCATCTCCGTAACGCTTTCGCGATTACTAAATGATCCTGTAACGAAGCGCGCTGCTCTCCGTTGGATCTTCTCTATATCTTCTATCAACCCTATCTGGTACGGATGCCACACTGCTGAGCAGTATTCAAGCACTGGGCGAACAGGCGTACTGTAACCTACTTCCTTTGTTTTCGGATTGCATTTCCTTAGGATTCTTCCAATGAATCTCAGTCTGGCATCTGCTTTACTGACGATCAACTTTATATGATCATTCCATTTTGAATCACTCCAAATGTGTACTCCCAGATAATTTATGGTATTAACTGCTTCCAGATGCTGACCTGCTATTTTGTAGCTAAATGATAAAGGATCTATCTTTCTGTGTATTCGCAGCACATTACACTTGTCTACACTGAGATTCTATTGCCATTCCCTGAACCATGCGTCAATTCGCTGCAGATCCTCCTGCATTTCAGTACAATTTTCCATTGTTACAACCTCTCGATACACCACAGCATCATCTGCAAAAAGCCTCAGTGAACTTACGATGTCATCCACCAGGTCATTTATGTATATTGTAAATAGCAACGGTCCTATGACACTCCCCTGCGGCACACCTGAAATCACTCTTACTTCGCAAGACTTCTCTCCATTGAGAATGACATGCTGCGTCCTGTTATCTAGGAACTCCTCAATCCAATCACACAATTGGTCTGATAGTCCATATGCTCTTACTTTGTTCATTAAACGACTGTGGGGAACTGTATCAAACGCCTTGCGGAAGTCAAGAAACACGGCATCTACCTGTGAACCCGTGTCTATGGCCCTCTGAGTCTCGTGGACGAATAGCGCGAGCTGGGTTTCACATGACCGTCTTTTTCGAAACCCATGCTGATTCCTACAGAGTAGATTTCTAGTCTCCAGAAAAGTCATTATACTCGAACACAATACGTGTTCCAAAATTCTACAACTGATCGACGTTAGAGATATAGGTCTATAGTTCTGCACATCTGTTCGACGTCCCTTCTTGAAAACGGGGATGACCTGTGCCCTTTTCCAATCCTTTGGAACGCTACGCTCTTCCAGAGACCTAGATTTTGAGCATCGCAATGTGTAGATCGCTATTGATTTCGTCTAAAAACGGTGCCATACGCAGTCCTATGTTAAAACTTTGCAGCACAGATGTCAACACACAAATTTGCGCCAAGTGGCGAAAGTTTGCAAAAACTGAAACTTGATTTACGGGCGATAGAATAATCCTAGAAATTAATGTAACATAGTAGATTAGACGTGCTTTTTAGCGCGGTTCCGAAGGTGTACTTATTTCTGTCGAGGGACGTATGTATCAAAATTTGTAACCTTGACTGGTGATATTGGTACTTGCATTATCAGGGGTGTTGACGTCCGAGCTAATATAATCTTGGCCAGAGTTCAGTCGTTGTGTAGCCGCCCTTTTTCTGTTTTCGCTTTTTCGTCTACTACGTGAAAGTCTGATTTCGTTTTTTACACATTGACTGTTAATTGAAGGGTTTTACTTTTATTTAATATTGTCCTAGCTAAGTATCAATTTCACCACTTTTAAAACCCAATGTTAAACGTGGGTCACTACACGTATAGTCTTCCCAACTCTGAGAGAAAAAATCTTTAGTAGCTGTACTACCAATGTTTACAGACGACGATACTTTAACATTTCGTTCAATTGTTTTAGTTACGAATCGCTAGTTTGTTCTTGGCGTAGATCACGTAACCTTCACGTTTCTTAATCTAACTTAAATTAATCTTCATGACTTTTATTATGTTTCAAATTAACAACGTCAGTTTATTGACAAGAATTATTAATAAATAGGTTAACTCATACGATCTCATTCGAAAAAGTTCTTTAATTAGATGTCTAAGTAGGATTCCCACTAGCATCAGAGATGTTAGATAATATCCTGTCATTTTTGGTAAATAAGTTATTTCTATTTAATATCCACAAACTGTCATTAACTATGATCACTAATCGCGTGAAGTTAAAGTTTCCCATCATCACAACTCAAAGTCCGAATCCGGTTATAATTTTCCATTCAGTAAAGCGATTAAATATTCACACGAATTGACATTAAAGCCAAAGAAATTACTATTCACCTTCCCATTTATCTAATCTGATAAAAGTCCAAATTAAAGTCTTGAATTGACAATCCTCAAAAACAATCTCGTCACGATCTATTCTTGATCCCCGTTTTGCCGGCCGAGGTGGTCTCGCGGTTCTAGGCGCTCAGTCTGGAACCGCGCGACTGCTGCGGTCGCAGGTTCGAATCCTGCCTCGGGCATGGATGTGTGTGATGTCCTTAGGTTAGTTAGGTTTAAGTAGTTCTAAGTTCTAGGGGACTGATGACCTAAGATGTTAAGTCCCATAGTGCTCAGAGCCATTTGAACCATTTTGATCCCCGTTCAATAAAGTCCCAATTGTTGTTCTCTAAAGCTGTACGTCCTAAATATCTTCCGAACTAGAACAGACTAGAGACTGGAGTATCGTAATTACAACGTATGGTTATTTATACGTTAATAAATACTGTCTTTGGTGTCCCAGGCCTACGTTCTATGACTATAATATTGATTTTCTTACGTATTGGAATAACTAATATTTTAATATTTTCTGTTTCTCCCCCTTCCCATGTTTCTAAAATTTATAATTTAATTTTCCTTTTCTTTTCTTTTGCTTTCTATGCTAGATATTTCCCTCTATTTGTTTTATATTTGTTTTTCGTAACTACTACTTGTGAAGGGACTTGGGTCATTTTGTGAATTGATATTTTAAGGACGTGGGAGCTAATTTGGGAGATATTTTTGTTTTTTCAACACCGATAGGCGCTGTAGGTGTTACAGTTGGTCAGTCGTATTGGAGGGTGGGTGGCGAGCAAGCCCCACTTGAGGGTGGCCCATGTGGTCGTTTGAGAATCCTTTTTCGCGCAGATGTTTTTCGACAAAGAGTATTGTTTAATAGTGCAAGTGCTCAGGAATATATTTGGTGAACTTGAGGTGCTACGATTATTTGTGTGAGTGCGATTTACGAGGTGCATACGTCGTAAGTGAACATATGGCGAACTGTGATTTCGCGCCAAAACTGTTAGAACAAAGACGACAGTGGGACTTGTGGTTCTGTTCGAAGTGATTCAATAACCTGCGATTACAGCAGCCCACATTACTGCTATTGGGGGCTCGGAGTCAAATTATTATTAAAGAATAGCTGTAAACCGTCTCACCAGTGCTAATTTCATTGTATGAAAGAAAAGGACAACGCCAATAAGTAGTGATTGAACTGTGTCGTGAAAAACTGATTTTTGTATAATAGTCGCCCAATTCTCGTTCCCTAGCATAAACTGTACTTATATCTGAGTGAATAATTAATTCAAAATCTATAACAAATGCGCGGGTGTGGAAGTGTACTAATGCACCAAGTGTAGAAATCATCCCCGTGAGAGCCAAAATTTGCAATAACATTTTTAACCAACATTTGTATATGAAGCATTTCGTGGGAAAACGCTTAAACCGCACTTCTTTGTTATTTTACCTCCACATCGCAAGATACATTATCCATTGGCGTGTAAAATACGTTATCCACTTGCATAAAACTGTAAGAGATTTCAGCCACTTTACAAATGGCTTACTCTGCCAGGATACTGAATAAACAGCATTCGGCTGAGATATAAAATACAGGATTTTGAATTAACAGCATTCTGATGGTTTATCGAGGATAAACAAAAAGCTAACTCAAAATGGAGAAAAATAGTTTTCATTTAAATGTGACTCAAGTGTGTAGTAGTAAAAAAGTTAAGTAAATAAGTGTAGATAGATGTGTATTTGTGTATGTTTCAATTGCTGGAGCAAAACATTGTTGTATTCGGTTGTGTTGAGTTCTGTCTCAAAACCAGCAAGAAAAAAGGCTAAAGGAAAGACGAGGAAACATATTGAATATAGGACTGTGTGAATCATATTTTGGGGTAGAGTCAAGTCGTATAATCAGATGTTAACGCGTGGTCAGGTTCGAAAAACCAACCAACAGCAACGCTAAGAGGAACGATCAAAAATGACAGAAAACAGTAGGTCAAGGTAGAGAGAAGTCATGGCAGACCTTGATAGGATCGAGTTGGACACGCAACAGCCAGATCAGCGAGAAAAACACGAAACAGAGGACGCAGTAATACCGAATGAGACTGAAAATGTAACACATGGTGTTCAATATGGTCAAAGAAATGGACAAGAGGACAGCATTACACATTATTCAGATGTAGAATCCGTTGACAGTAATTTACAGTTTGTAGAACCGAACGTGAACATATTGAATCAGACAGGTTTGCAACCACATGGAAGAACGAGTGTTAGTGCACCTACACTGTGTTCAGAAGAGAAGGAAACGGTTCACGAAAAACGAGAGAGGGAATGGTTACATCAAATGGCAACGGGCGAAAATGATGCAGGAGTGGAAAACGCCAACATATATAGTATGTTGCAGCGGTTATTACAACAATCTCAGGAATCAGACAATCGTTTGTTACAATAATCTAAAGAATCCGAAAATCGTTTAGAAGGGCGCATAACCCAAGGACAAAAAGAATTAACAGGGCGTTTAGAAGGGGGCATAACTCAAGGCAAAAAGAGTGAGAAGGGCGCAAAGCACTGAGGCTGAGAGAAACTAACAAATAAATAGAAAAAACCAGTGATAATATTCAAGGTCATTTAGACCGAATCCGAACTGAAGCTCAAGAAGCTCAAATTACGCTTCAAACGCTTGTTACAGGGAAAACACGAATGAGAACAGACATTGGCACTGTCCCAGTAGACATGAATATGTTACATGAAGATACACAACAAAGTGTCAAAAAAGTTAAACTTTGCCATCAGAGCGTCGACGAAAGCGGCTCATATCATTGCTAAAACGATGTCTCACAAAACAACAACGAAAGCTGCATTTAGGAAATTCGATGCTCGTATTTTAAAGATACAAGAGAAAAACGTACATCAATTTCAACGGCCCAGAAAGGAAGTTTTGCATTCAAAAGAAAGTCGAGGAGACGCAGAAAGCGTTAGTGGGGAGTCGAAAACGACGACAGAATCTTCCTTAATGTTGGTAGATAATACTGTGAAGACGGCAAATTCAACAGCCGCCGATAATACGACAGAACTAAAAAGGGAATGTACAGGTGAAGTGACAGAAAGGCATATGTGAATGTCAGTCCGAAAACACAAACAGAGATCGGGAAATTAGTCCAAAACAACATATCCCAGAAGAATACGGTAACAGTAGGGAACAATGTGGTTTGCGACCACTTGCTGAAGAGAGAATAGCAGGTCAGTTGAGAATGAGGGTTGCAGCAAGGTTACGTACATCACGCACAAAGCGTGACATACGCAGACCAAGCAATAGCGACACATTACGCAACACCACAACATGTAGGATGAATACCAATGGGTTACAGTACAGTGTCTCAAGAGCCAGAATTGCTTACAAGACAAGATACAGAGCCGGTAGTAGGTGTTATGCACGCGTATTGCGCAATGAAACCTGCAAGTGATTCTGCGGCACAATTGTCACAGAATGTTTGCGTAAATTTGATGCAAACATAGAACAGAATTCGAGTTCTCAAAACACAGAAGGTATGATGTCACAGAGCGAAGCAAGAAATTTTGATGGTAACCACTTTCTTACAGCGCGCAATAACCTGCACTCTAAGGAAGATACAAATAGTCTACATTCTCGCACATTTATTGGTCAGTTCAAAGTAGGAACACCAGCACATTGGCCTGTGAAACATAAATTAGATTTCATTTGTGCATGCATGGAAGGAAGTGTAGCCGAAACCATGCAGAAAACAGTGGAAACTTGCAATTCGTATAATTCGTTTCGAGCAGCCTTTATAGCTAGATGTTGGTCACCTGTGGCGCAAAAGAGAATAAAGTACGGCGTATTGCAAAACGTCTCATTTGAAAACTCGCAAGAGAGAACTGCGGTCTAACTCTTTGAGAATATGACGAAAAGAAATCAATGTTTAGACAGCCCATATAGCGATGGAGAATTGATACAGATATGCAAAACTAAATTACCAATTAAATGTCAACAAGCACTGATAGGACGTGAGGGCGGTAATTTTGAAACCTTTGAAGGTGTTTTGGGAGAGGTTGAGTTCATGTATGGAAATGACGCTCCAAGACGTCGTGAGTCAGGACAGAATAAGTTTTAAAGGACAAGCAATAAAGAGACTAGTAATGGTAACAAGGGTAGATTGGTAATGGGATTGAGTTCCACACGAAATGGAAATAAATAAGTAGGAGTAGTGGAAATACGGGACCACAACGTCATGGGTATGGTTTTAATAATAATAATAATAATAATTGGAACAGGACATATGTGGACGAGAATAGGAATGGAAATTCGGGACTTCGGGAAAACCGACAGACTGATTTTAATCAGCGATCGCCAGGTCAATGGAGAGAAAGTAGATGTGGAGGTGGTGCAATAACGCAACTACAGCTAAATACGTCAGGTAATTACAGGAGAAATGAACCACAGAGGGAGGTTGAATTACGTCCAACAAACCCAGGGAAGCATGTAGAAAGACAGATGTCAGGTATTGCGGGGGTTCAAGGGGCTGTTCCGCTGGAAAGCGACAGATTCGCGCCCTGCTATTGGGATGAAGAAGGTATCGGGATTCATACAGCCATGCAAGGCTCTGCCACTGTTGCACTGCCCAGTGCTGAACATTCCAGGCGAAGTCGTCAGTGTCGTGCTGTTCATATTAGCACAAGCACGGGCCGTCGCCTGCGGAGGCCTATCGTTGGGAGTGTTCGATGCACTGTGAGTTCACACAGACTTGTGCCCTGCCCAGCATTAAAGTCTCGTGTTAGTTCCGCCACAGTTGGCAGCCTGTCCTGTTTTGCCAGTCTGCCCAGCCTACTACATCCGACATCTGTAATGGGAGGTGGCCACCTAACCCTACGACGTCTGGATGTGGTTTGTCCTTGGCGTTGAAGACATTCACCACAGCTCTCCTTGCGGTTTTTTAAATGCTCGTACCTAACCTCCACGCCATCGCAGTCTGCCCTCGGTCAAACTCAGACAGAGCGCGCGCCTTCACAATTCTACACACAGACAGCACACTCACTGATACCACATGCACCGTACGTGTGTCTGATCACAAGGCATATCTCGCCGGCTGACGCCGCTATCGCCTGGATGGATTTATATCGATAGTAGGCCATTATGTTCTGGCTGATCAGTGCAGGTACGAGTAGAATAACTGAGAAAAAGCTTTCTGTAATGGAACGAATATTATCGGCCGGAGTCGCCGAGCGGTTCTAGGCGCTACAGTCTGGAACCGCGCGACCGCTACGGTCGCAAGTCCGAATCCTGCCACGGGCATGGATGTGTGTGGTGTCCTTAGGTTGTAAGTAAGCTGTGGCTGTTTATGTTTTCTTATTGGCAACGTTACGTAGCGCTCTGTATGAAAATCACTGACTGTGCTGTGTGCAGTCGGTCGCTAGTTTACATTGTTGTCTGCCATTGTAGTGTTGGGCAGCTGGATGTTAACAGCACGTAGCGTTGCGCAGTTAGAGGTGAGCCGCCAGCAGAGGTGGATTTGGGGAGAGAGATGGCGGAGTTCTGAAATTTGTAATACTGGATATCATGAACTGCTATGTATATTATGATTTTTCAACACTATTAAGGTAAATACATTGTTTGTTCTCTATCAAAATCTTTCATTTGCTAACTATGCCTATCAGTAGTTAGTGCCTTCCGTAGTTTGAATCTTTTATTTAGCTGGCAGTAGTGGCGCTCGCTGTATTGCAGTAGTTCGAGTAACGAAGATTTTTGTGAGGTAAGTGCTTTGTGAAAGGTATATGTTAATGTTAGTCAGGGCCACTCTTTTGTAGGGACTATTGAAAGTCAGATTGCATTGCGCTAAAAATATTGTGTGTCAGTTTAAGCCCAGTCACGTATATAAATTTTCAAAAGGGGACGTTTCATATGGCGACCCTGCCAGGATACCTCACTGGAATCTTCAGATTTTTTCTTGTAGTTTGTGTAATTAGTGTAGCTATTGTTTATCGCTAGCGCATAATTATAGAGAGAATTTCCTTTGTAGTCGCAGTCTTTCATTGTTGTACAGTAAAACAGGAGTGGCACGCATGTAGATTTGCACCAAGTATTTCGCAGCTGCAATTAAGTAGATATTATTTTCAGTGCTATGTTAATGTGTTCTCTTCTTTTTGCTCTTCAAATTGTGTTTTTCTTTGTTATCGTGTGAAATATTGTGACAATAATGGCGTGTGAAAAACGTAATACTAGGCTCCAAAGTAAACTGAGAAATGACAGTGAAGATGAAAGCAGTGTGTTAGCGCCACCGTGTAATCAATTAACTAATGTTCAACATAGTAGTTTGGTAACTGTGCATAGGGAAATGGAACGGGCGGCAAACAATGGCGTAGGCAGTGAAACAATTAGTGAACAAGGAAGCATTATCGATCGATCGGTCGGAAACAGCTCGCCTCAGGAATCAGGAATGACAGGACACAATTTTGCAAATTCTGTAGATTCAGGTTTCGTGTCCTCACCGTTTTCTCAAATAAGTCAAGACACATTTTCTGCTTGTCAAAATGTGAATGTTGCCGGTGCAAATGCACTGCCAAAAAGCGTAGAGGAACAGATTCCAGACATTAATGCATTGTTATTACAGCTAATGCAACAAATGGAACAAAATCAAAGACAAACACAGCAAAATCTTCAGAAGTTAGACACAATGGAACAAAATCTTCAAAAGTTAGACACAATGGAACAACACCAGAGACAAACACAGCAACAGTTAGACGCAATGGAACAAAATCTTCACACCACACTTGAACAAACTCGTGAATATTTAACTACTGAGTTACATAAAATCGAATCGAAATGTCAAAAAGTCTGTAACGACGTAAAAACACAAATTTGTGAGCATTTTCAACCTATTTTTTCGTGGCATGAAAATGCGTTACAAAATCACGAAGCAGCCATAAGCAAATTGTTGTTCATGAAAATCATGAGACCTTGCAAGCTAAAATTGACTCAGTTGCATCTACCGATTCGGTTACGCAACTTGTAGAAACTCAGGAAAACTTAAAGGACACAGTAGAAAGACACATGGAGGAAATTAGTTCATTATCAGAGAAAGTAGTTGAACTTTTGAATCAGCTAAATAATTTATCTATGAAGGTAGATGATTATCTGAATGACACAAAACCGGTAGTCTTTAATGACACAGAAGAGTGCGAACAAATTAGGAAACTGAAACAAAATCAGAATCAAATTAATACGCAACACTAAAGAGAAATCCGGGAAGTACCAGATCAGCTGACACAAGTAATACAAAAATTACATATTTCAGAGGACACTCGCGCTCCAACACGGGAAGAGGGACTTAGAAATATGGAACAACCACAAAATAATAACACAAGACACTTTGGAAATTATGAAAGAAATTGGCAAGGCACACCGAATTTTGAGATGCAACCGCCGAAACGACGTGACAATGACCGACATGTGACTCGTCGACATTATGATTTTGACTATAAGCTGTTCATTACTACACGTAAATTCAAAACATTTAAGAATTCTGGCAACGACATTCATCCACAAGCATGGCTCCATCAATTCTCTCATTGTTTTCCTCCCAACTGGTCATTAGAGCACAGATTAGAATTTATGTGTGGCTACTTGGAGAATGAACCAGCTGTAAGAGTGCGATCGGTCATTCACGATTGTCACAGTGAAGGAGAATTTTATCATGCCTTCCTCTCAGCGTATTGGTCTCAAGCTACACAAGACCGAGTAAAACATAGCATCATAATGATGAAACGTTTCGAACAATCTGAATTTTCCAGTCTTGTGAAATATTTTGAAGACATGTTGCATAAGAATAAGTATCTTTCAAATCCATACAGCCATTCAGAACTCATCCGCATTTGCTTAATCAAATTAGCTGAACATTTACGACATATTATTTTGGCAGGACGTTGCAAAGACAACAATGAAGCTTTTCAGGGACTGTTACAAGAACTGGAAATTGACACTGGCAATCGCGGAACGCGAAAACAGGAAAACAATCACTACAGGTCACATCTGTCAGAATTCTGTGATGACAGAAACAATAACTGGACACGACAAGTCTATTCTTACAACGCAAATCGTGACCGAAACAGACACCACCCATATGACAACCACTGGCAGAGTAATAATAGTTACAGAGAAAGATCGCATTACAGTAGTAATGAATATGACAGAGATTACCATAGAAACAGACAATATGGGGACAAAAACAATTATTATCAAGGGAGACAGAATAACTTTAGACGCAACGGTCCAGCGCGCAGTTACGATTCAGGGAGAAATTCTCTACCACGTGACCAACAAGAAAGAAACTATGGAGTCTACCGATATGACGACAGACGATATAATCGTAACAACAGGCCAGAATTTAATCAGAACTGGCGGGTTTCAAACAGGGCAGGGCCCTCTCGACAAGGTGAACTTGTAGATGTTAGACGTCCAAATCCCAGTAACGACGCGCGGCAACAAAGAGACAGACAATGACTCGCACCGCAGGCAGACACGTGCACCGGCTGGCTCCGAGAAAAATTACATAGACCCTAACATTGAGAAAAATTTTAGCATTCTTTACCGATGTACCGTATACCACATGATAATTCCACTGAAGCTGAAACTCTGCGTACTAGGAAGAGTAATGGTTTACACCACATTTCACATGTAAAACCGTTTATTGAAAGATAATCTGCTTTTTAACTTTGTCTTTGCCATAAATCCTTTCACTTCACTTTTCTTGTATACATTGTCAGACTTAGAAACTGTTACCATGCAACAATGTTTGAAGTTAAATATCCAATCAAGAAACAAGAGAACTTATTTAAACAGAAATTACGAATGCATTGTTATAGTGAACAGATGTCACAGTGTTACTGTGTGCGTACATTCTTGCTTGTTAGTTGCACGATTACGTAACGACTATAAGGCTGTCATACTTGGAACATATACTGGTACTGCTAATGAGATTTTAATGCAACATTTTGGTTTACTTGAAAATAAATTCTGGATTTAAAGTACTTTCTGTGAGATACCAGACGACACAGTGGTTAGTTTATGTGACAGCTACACGATTTTATCACGACGCTACTAATTAGTGACAATTTACAATTTTGCTTTTGCAGTGGTTCTGTTTTATATCTGCCCAGTTTTCTGTTTTATTCTGGAAAGTAAAACATGTTTTAGTAGTAACTTTTGTGGTACAGCTACAATGAGACAGCCTTTTCCGTAGCACAACAATACGTTACAGTACAGTACTTTCTTCATCACAACAATAAGCGTAATAACTACGATATTTATACGCAAAGCATTTCACTTTTGTTTATCATGAGGTAAGTAAATTGACTTCTGCAGAACTTAGCTTTCGGAGGACGATAACTACGAGACTTCCACAGAGATTATCTTACAACATGATGCACAGCTTAGCGCTACAGTACACGTATTTGAGTGATTAATTTTGCACTTAAAACATTTATTTTTTTTAGATATTTGAAGTACAATGATACAAGGGTTTTCTGTGATACATTTCATTCCATTGCTGTAATCTGTAACACCTGAGGGTATAATTACATTAATCCTCAGGGGGGTACACACCTACTTTGTGTACCATGTGTGTGGCAAGCACAAGGAGCCCTAGCTAATGTAGTATTTGCTTATACAACTTTACACATCAGTACCATATTCCTCTAACACACAAATTACACAGCTATCTGATCATTTAACTGAGAGAGACAAACATTTTTTTTACTACGTCAGTGACAGATGTTTACGTAATTACACAGTTGGATAACTTCACACTTACGAAATTGTATTTTGTCTGTACTTTGTGAACTCTTCATATTTTTTCAGAACCATTGTGATACTATGAGAGCTTTGAATGATGTTTTTGGTATGAGATCATTATTTTTAAGGTACGTTTGAGGTAGATGAAACTATTGAAATGAGCAGAGAATATTTTTTTGGTTTTGAAATTATTGCAGAAAGCTACGACGTTTTTGAGATTTGACTGAGGTGTTATGATGTTATTTTTACAATGACGATGCATATTATACTGCTGAGGTATGTTTATGGTCAATAAGCTGATGCTATATGAGGAATTTGATTATGCTACGTATCTGTTATGATGAAATATTGAAGAAGTGCCGACGAATATTTATATGTGTAATAAGGTAAGGAGTAATGAATAGTGGTTAGGGACTCTGACTTGTGAAAAAGGATGCTGTAAACCAAGAATCGTACTTTAAGAGTTATGAAATGTGTGTAAATGTGTGAATGTATCACAATGCTGGCGAAAATTTTTTGGACACTGTTATATTCATAAAATTTTGTATCTACACATTTGCAACACAAATTGTCGACCTGTGAAATTTTCTATATGAGACTGTCACTGTAGCGGAAACTGCTGTCGTAAATATTTCCGTAAGAAAGTTAAGTGACCACCTGCACGTAATGCGTCATGGGCACCCAGCTGTGTCAGACGCCTGGAGAAAAAGCTATTAGTGTGTGCCTTTTCAGAGGCACAGGTAGAAAAAAAAAAGGGAGGCCATTATCCTCGCTATTGACATTCCTTTGTAGAAAGCATCGCAAATACGACACGCTCAAACTTGAAAACATATGATTATACTGTGGAGCTCTTAATTTATGATATTTACTAAAATGCCTAATGAAATGATGAGAAACATTTCACGGCTATTGTCTTGCTAGTTGAGAGAAATGCCATATGGCTTGCTTTATGTATTTATTTACTCATTTTGTTTAATATCTAGTTGCTAGCTGCACTGCAGCATTGATTAAAATAAAATTTAATAGATGTACTAATATAAATATTTTATGCCTACAGATCCAGTAAATAATTTTATGATCTATTCAAAAAAACGAAGGAGCATAAAAAGACATTTCCCTTCACAGGAATTGCATACGGAATTTTCTTTTCAACTACTTGGTAACTTTTTTTGGTAGAATAACTTCTTGTGGTGCATTACTTTAATTACATTGACATTAAGATGTGAATATACATTTCCTTTGTCTGCATTGTTGTCTTTAGTGTAATATTTTTTTCTGCTTGAGCTATGTCATGTTTAAATATAAGTTATTTCATTTGCTGCTGCTGTTTGCCAGGCATAGTGTTACTGAATTTGAATTTGTGTTACTCTGCTAAGCCAGTTTACTACTGATTTATTTTTCTTGTTTGCTGCTCATTGCCTTATACTAGTTGTAATATTGTTGCTTACTTTGCCAATTTGAATTTTTTGTCATTGCTGTTTGTGTTAATTGTTTTGTGCTGCTGCATTGCCTCGTCCCTTAGTTTAGCATCTGAGCTCAGTAGATTTAAGTTAGCTTAAGATGGGGTAGGCTATATGAGAGAACGAGTTGTGATGAATTGGAAGAAATGCATTGAGAAGCTGTAAGAAAATGGTTTGGCCAAAAAAGTATTTTGAAAGAGGATATGAACCAAGAAAGTAGGGTTTAGGGACAACAGGTTTAGGTACGATTTTCTTGGAAATAAATAATGAGGTAAGAAACATGTGAACATATAAATACAGAAAGCATACTTGGATAGGATTTTTTTTGTGGAAACAAATGTTGAAATAAAACGAAAGATCTATGGAATGAAGTTTTTAGGTTGGACTACAGTACCAAATGTTACACTGAAAACAAACCCTGCCCTTTCCCTTTCTGTTATTCCGCTATGTGTTTGTGTACTTTTGTATATTTGTGTTCTTCCTGTCCTTATGTGTTTATCTGATGAGAGTTACATTGTAGAACTTTTCTGATAATATGTTATTTACTTTGAAAAGATGTTTAGACATTATTTATCCTGTTTTGTTGCTCATATGTGAAGGTGATGTTTCAAAAGTTATTCTGATCTTTTATGTATGTACTTATGTCATAATTCCTGTAACACTGATGTATATGTCTATTTCTATTCTTTTGTAAAGCCTGTATTACTGCAAATGTATTCTGTATTATTATGTTTTTAATGATGTATTTTGTACCTTTGTTATTATATTCTTATGTTATAAAATTGTAATTAACACCAGTTCATCAAATTAAGTAACTTGTAAGTTACATTTCACTGTACATGTTTCTGTTGGTCATAGTATATGGACAATATGTGAGAAGTATGGACTGTTAGTGTTTGCACGTGTGTTAATAATTCAGCAAGGGACTGCATAACAGCATTGCTGGTTCTAAGGACAATTTCAAAAACTTTGTGAGTGCACAAGTGGTGGTTTATGGACTTGCTATATTATCCGCAAGACTCTTCAATGGTCATTGTGCACCTGCACAGTCACAACAGATGGCTGCTAGCCATTTCTGCAAGGACTACAGTGGGTCTACACCTTTGCTGACTTACCAGTACCATTATTTCTACAAGGACTGCAGTGGGTCTGCACCTCTGGTGGCCCACCAATACCGTAATCTCTACCAGGACTACAGTGGGTCTGCTCTGTGATGACCTACCTACCAATACTCTTCAAAATTTCGACTGACTCTGCTGTGGGTTTGCTATGTCTGCATGTCAAGAGTCAGCACTGTCTTTCCATTGGAAGGACAACACTACTTCTTCAAGATTGCATGGAAATCCACTACTTCCGTGTGCATTTTCTTTTACTGCTCAGACTTTGAGAAAAACACTGCAATGTTATTGTGATGAATGATCAGGACTGTCTTTATGGACTGTGAGAAAATTTTAGCTTTTGACCAACATTGTATCAATACGTGTGTACATTTGATTTCTTCGTTATTGTAATTATGAAAATTTTTTTCAAATCTGTATTGGCCACTGCCCAAAACAATTTGTAAAATTTTTTGTGGGGAGCATAGGCGCTATGTAAGTAGGCTGTTTATGTTTTCTTATTGGCAACAATACGTAGCGTTCTGTATGAAAATCACTGGCTGTGCTGTGTGCAGTCGGTGGCTAGTTTGCATTGTTGTCTGCCATTGTAGTGTTGGGCAGCTGGATGTTAACAGCACATAGCGTTGCGCAGTTGGAGGTGAGCCGCCAGCAGTGGTGGATTTGGGGAGAGAGATGGCGGAGTTTTGAAATTTGTAATACTGGATATCATGAACTGCTATGTATATTATGATTTTTCAACACTATTAAGGTAAATACATTGTTTGTTCTCTATCAAAATCTTTCATTTGCTAACTGTGCCTATCAGTAGTTAGTGCCTTCCGTAGTTTGAATCTTTTATTTAGCTGGCAGTAGTGGCGCTCGCTGTATTGCAGTAGTTCGAGTAACGAAGATTTTTGTGAGGTAAGTGATTTGTGAAAGGTATATGTTAATGTTAGTCAGGGCCACTCTTTCGTAGGGATTATTGAAAGTCAGATTGCGTTGCGCTAAAAATATTGTGTGTCAGTTTAAGCCCAGTCACGTATATAAATTTTCAAAAGGGGACGTTTCAAGGTTAGTTGGGTTTAAGTAGTTCCAAGTTCTAGGGAACTGATGACCTCAGAAGTTCAGTCCCATAGTGCTCAGAGCCATTTGAACCATTTGAAGAAGTATTTAAACTGATATTTGAATGAAAGAAGTAGGAAAATACTCCGGAAAAGACAGGAATAAAGCAATATGTACTTAGGAACTAAGCACAGGGATACCATGTCAAGAAAGCTGCACGAAAATTGTGAATAAATCGAAAAAGAAATGATCGTCGGAAAAGATAAATTCAGCATACAGAAAAACCAAAACCACATCCGTTGAATTAAATGGAGGAGTGTCAACATTAATAGTGGAGAAAGAGTTACGATGTTAAACGCAGAGGAGAGAGAGGATATGTGGAAAGACGGTGTTTAATGGCTTTAAGAGGAAAAAGAGCTGTCAGTGACGAGATGGAAGAAGAAACATACGTCAATAAGGGGTTCATTATTACTGTCAGAGTCTGACACAGCTATGGAGGACTTGCACTTGAATAAGGTAAAAGACATAGATACTCAAGTTTTGCAATTCCTAAATGCGCTGGGATTAAACGCAACAAAACGTCGTTTCATGTTGTGGTGGAGACTTTCGAAAATATCATCGGTATAATTCCAAAGGTAGTAAAGGGAAATAAATGCGAGACCTATTGCACAATCAGTACAGTAGCTCAAGAATGCAAGTTTCAGGAACAAATAGCATAGGGTGCAAAAATAGTTGTGGACGTGACCGATGGTTTTGCTTTAGAAAAGGTAAAGGCAGTTCTGAAGAAGCAACACTTAAGAAAAATTAAGGCTCTTTTATGGGATTTGCAGACCTAGGAGAAACGTTAGGGAATGTCGAATGGTGAAGGATTATCGAATTTCTGAGAAAATAACAGTGAGCATTACGGAAAGACGTGAAATATACATATGTATAAGTATCATAAAGTAACAATTAGTACTGAAGACAAATGACGAAGTGCTCGTATTAAGAAAGGTATAAGACAGAGATGAACTCTTTCATTCTTACTGTTCAATGTGGCCGCACGGAGTGGCCGCGTGGGTTGAGGCGCTATGTCACGGATTGCGAGGCTCCTCCCGCCAGAGATTCGAGTCCTCCCTCGGACATGGGTGTGTGTGTTGTTCTTAGCATAAGTTAGTTTAAGTAATGTGTAAGTCTAGGGACCCCAGACCTCAGCAGTTTGGTCCCTTGGGAATTCACAAACATTTGAAAATTTTGTTCAACGTGTACATCGCAGAAGCAGTGACAGGTCGGTCCAGGAGTGGGGTTAAACCACAGAGTGAAAGATCACCAGGGATAAGACTCGCAGATGACATTGTTCATGTCAGTGAAAGCAAGGAATATTGGCAGAACATACTGAATAGAATGAACAGTCTACAGAGCACAGAAAATGGACAGAGAGTAAATCGAAGAAAGGCGAAAATAGTGAGGTGCGGAAGAAACGTGGTTTGTGAGAAAGTCTATTGTTATCAAAAAAATTTTCCTTGTTTTGAGAAAGATATTTCTGAAAATGTGTGTTTGGACTGCAGCTTTGTGTCAGACGAGGAAATCCCAGAAAGAAGAGAGTCAAAGCATTTTGGACGTGGTGCTATAGAAGGATGTTGAAAATTACGAGGACTGATGAGATACGGAATGGGGAGCGGAGAAGATTATATGGAAAACATTTACAAAAAGAAGAGACGTGATGATGGCTCATGTATTAAGAATCAAGGAATAACTATTATGATGCTTGAAGGAATTACAGAGTGTGAAAATCGTAGGGCAAGACAGAGACTGGAATATACGGAAAGAACAACTGAGGACGGAGGGCGCAACTGCTGCTCTGGGGCGAAAAATTGGCACAGGAGGGGGAACCGTTGCGGCCACTGGAAAACCTGTAGGGACATTGATCAACGAAAAAAAAATGGCGATTTAGAAGATTGTTGGCCTTTTTAACTGGCATTCTTGCTTACTTCTGCCAATAAAAAGTGCGTCTGATATTCAAATGACAGGAAAGAGAGCGTTGACTACTGAATATATTTGAATTTCCATTGACATTTGCAATCAAAGTTCATCATAAAACCATTACTGAAGCTGTGTTTCGTTGTCTTCTGCTACCAGACAGTGCTACAGGTTGTCCCATGTTTATACAAAAAGGACGTACAGGAACGTCTTCATGTTCTTACATGTTTCTCCTCCCCACATTACTTTAGGTATCTAGTTAGTAAAGTTTTATCGAATACTTTTATGGAAGAAAACTATATCCCTCAAGGAGATGTTTCAACTGTGACGTGGTTTCTGATGGCTATAACTAACAATACCTCAATGGACTGTTCGGGCGCTTTAGTTGCGGAGAGTTTTCCAGTTTTCAATACATCTTTCACAATTGCAGCAAGTACGCACCAACTGCAGATGACTAGAGAGATGGGCACACTGACCTGGATTCAAGTAATTGTCAGAAAATAAACTGCAGGTGTTGCTTGTTAACAGTTCCCGTCATCCTTTCCGTCTTCCAGAACTGAAACTGAGGGACATCTTTTTAAATATGAAGGCGTCGGTGAGGTATATGGGCATCCATTTTCATCAGGCGTTCAAGTGCCTGCCACATCTGAGGAACTTTTGCTCTCGATCCATCAAAGCCCTTGAAATTTTAAAGCGTGCAGCACACAGAGTTTGGGAAGAAGATCGAGCAGACCTGCCCCAGTTTTAAAGAGAGTTTGTCTGGTCCCAGCTTCATTATGGATCTCCGATGATCAGACCTTCTAGACCATCATATTTGGAGGTCCAGTGGGTGGGCATTAGGCTGGAAACAGGTGCATTTAGAGCCTCTTCACCGAAGCTTGCCACGCACCACTTCTAATCTGATGGCAGCTGCTTGCCGTAACCCATCTCCATGGCTGAGGTCGCTAATGCAATCCTGTGCAGTGGCGCTTGACCTGGTGGTAAGGCAGTTTGGATTCTGGCGGCGGAAAAAAGTTTTTACTGACAGTATTTGGGTGGCGAGGGGAGGACAGGTGGTGGCGTAAAGCTCCTGGTCACCAGGCTCTACGCCAGTGTTCTCGTTTGAATACCAAAGCTCTCTGCAGTGTCTCACGAAGTGGGGGCATGCAGCAGTGTTGATGGTGGTTTGTCTGCTGGATGGGGATGTTTAGCTTGGTGGCTCCCTTTGTGCCAATCATGAGGAGCAGGCCATGTGCCAGCACTGGCTTTCACCCTCTCCTTTCCCCTGTCATCATCACACAAAACAAACACACACACAACACATACATGGAATATTACAAATATTGTAATGGATCACGTTGTAAATAAAAATAAAACAAAGAAGCTACTCACTGTGCAACAAGCTTACAAAATGTCTTGTAAAATCTAATTGCCAGCTTACCATACTGATTGTCTCCCACTCATAGAGTGACTTTTCGATAATCGTCTGTGAGCAGTGGGACCATTTGGGAACCGAACAAAGAGCTGTATTTTAAAAATGGTTGTGGCGAATACTAAGCCTTACAACACAGGTGCAGTAATTCACCACCATATTATGTTTAGAAGCCATTACTTAATTTGACTGATTTTAAAGGTCGTAATTTTTTAGGTATATTTACTAACGTCTTACATGAACATATGAATTTTAAGATTGTTTATTGAAATGTATCTAGACAGAGAGGATCCCTTGGGTGCTCGATGGTTATCTCTGATTGTGTCCTCAGAGTCTGCCTACCAAATGCTTTCACAATCTGTCATGCTGAGTTATAGGATATTTGGAAAGCCCTGTATGGTATGAGATGATCCAAGGGAAACATGTTTCTAAACTGATCCAATGCCCTTAGTGCTCTACAGGCTCTTCACAATAAGCATGTAGGTGAAAAGGTTTCGTAAAATATACGGACTACATTTCTCTTGCGGCCACATTGTGGATAGGTGGTGGTGTTCTGCCAGGTACCTGGGCTGGAATCCAGCAGGTATATAGAGGTGAAGGAGGCCTGTAGGGAGTGGCAGTTGGAGAAAGTATCATTCCCTTGGAACCAGTGAACTCACCGTTGAGCCAGAAGCTCAGGCGTGAATGGGAAGGTGAGTGGCTTGTCACCGTTGCTCTTTGTGGGTGGCGTTTTCTCCGTAGAAAGTTCCAGCCATTTCCGAAATTCGTTGAACTGTCCAGATTACACTCTAAGCTGTTAGGTTGAAGGAGTTTCAGAGCGGTGTCTCATCCCTTACCAGTCCAACCTTTAGTCGGCTGCAGTTCCTGCTGCTCCATTTAAAATCTTTGATTGTACCTTTCCTCTTTTAGTTGACTGCTTTACAAATCATGATTTAATACATCATAGTGTCTCTTTCTCCCTCTCTCTCGCTCTCTCTCTCTCTCTCTCTCTCTCTCGCTATGTGTGTGTGTGTGTGTGTGTGTGTGTGTGTGTGTGTGTGTGTTTCTGTATGCGTGTGAATTCCTATGGGACCAAACTGGTGAGGTCCCTAGACTTACACACTACTTAAACTATGTTAATAACGACACACATAACCATGGCTGAGGGAGGACTCGAAACTCCAGTGGGAGGGGCTGTATAATTCGGGACATGGCACCTCTAAGTGGGTGGCCCACACAGAGTGGAAATAATGTAAAACATATTGTGACTGTGTACTGGAAACTTGAAGTTTCAATAGAGACTAGCAACTGTCACAGAAAAGCCTTATGTAAAATGTTGCCTGCGAATTCCGAACTGCGTCTTATGTAGAAAGTAATATCAATAGCTGGGTTGGATTGTTTGGTGGAAGAGACCAGACAGAGAGGTCATCGGTCTCATCGGATTAGGGAAGGAAGTCGGCTGTACCCTTTCGAAGAAGCCATCCAGGGATTTGCCTGGAGTGATTTAGGGAAATCACGGCAAACCTAAATCAGGATGGCCAGGCGCGGGATTGAAACGTCGTCCTCCCGAATGCGAGTCCAGTGTGCCATCCACTGCGCCACCTTGCTGGGTTCAATAGCTGGCAATGCTGGGACACAGTGGGGTGGGGGATTACTCTATCAAGGAATCCATCAACTCCTCCACAGAAGGGAGAAATGTCTCTTTTCGTCTTCTTTCAAAGTGTATCAAACTAACATTCAGCCCAAGAGTCGCATCTGTGACTATTTTCTAATAAAACACTAAAACAAGCATTAAAGATTTAATTTAATAATTGCCAACCTCTTGCTTCTTTTCAGAATGTGTGGTAATTCTGTCCATTTTGTAACGAGAATTTTATCAGAATAGCAATTGTCATGATGTTAACAGTTCTTTTGTATTATTTATTACAGCATAATTCTTGTACAATCACCATGTCCAGCGTCCTGGGTGAATACTGTTCTGGATTGAGTCCTCAGGTAGAAGGACAAAACGATGGACCAAAACATTCTGAAGTAATGATTCAGTAGACATACATAAAAGCTTTTGAAGTCAGTTGAGCTGGCCGCGGTGGCTGAGCGGTTCTAGGCGCTTCAGTCTGGAACTGTGCGACTCCTACGGCCGCATATTCGAATCCTGTCTCGGGCATGGATGTGTTTGATATCCTTAGGTTAGTTAGGTTTAAGTAGTTCTAAGTCCTAGGGGTCTCATGACCTCAGATGTTAAGTCCCATAGTGCTCAGAGCCATTTGAACCATTTGATGCCAGTTGATTACATGGCATGCTCATTGAAATTGGATTTTGATATAACATCTCACATAATAAATAATGCTGTAAAGACACTGTTGCACAACTGAGAACATATCCGCAACAATAACAAAAAGTTTGGTTATGTGGACGATACATACCTCCCAAAGGTGGCTTGAATCCCAGAGCTGCAGAAAGAAAAGTAGTGTAAATATATAAAGTCAACAGAGTCTGTTTTTAATAAATATAAATGTACAAAAGTAAATGAGATAAGTGCAGGAGAATAGTATAGTTCTAAGTTTTTTCAGCAATGGCAGTCGCTTGTACACAATAGACACATATCTAAATCATGAAGCAAAAAAGAAAACTTTCTACTGATGGTTTAAAAGCTTAATTTCAGACACATTTCAATTAACGATGTTCTTATTGCGTAATTTTTATCAGTCTTAGGAATCTGCATGGCAACAAATAAAATGAAAACAAAATTATATCAATAAAACACACTCAGCACAGTGCCTATGTGAACAATCAAAACAGCTTTCTATAGCACTCTGGCGTGTTCCTTTCCCTGTTTTGCCAGTCAGAACTAGTTATTCACTTTCAATGTCTTTGAAGTTTATAGGACATTACAGTGAAATCTGTCTTAGTTTTAGTTCTTTTGAGTTCAGCTCTCACAAGGCATATCTTGAATTTCATTCATATAAGATCTTCAGACTCATCCAAAGTAACCCCAAATATTGGAAGATATCATTTAAAAAGTCTGTGAGATTTAGAAATATATGTGAGACAAGATGATACCTTAGTTTTAAACGGTCAAACTTAATTTCCTTTTACCCCTCTCTTAAATTAAGTTTCATTTATATAAGTAATAGGCTAAAATTGTAAATTCTGTTCTATTTTCATCTGTTCTGACTGCAGCAACAAACACAGAAACAAGTTTATGTTTCATTTGTAATGATGTTTAGCCATAAGTCACAAATAATTTTATCTGTGTTTGTGAGGTATAGTTGTCATCTGTCAGTGGCTTAGGAAGGCAAAGGGTTGTTCCTTATTTAACAAATAATATTTTGAAGAACGTTAGGAAAATTTTCCATAGCTAAAATTAAAAAATGAAATTATTCCAAGGCTAATTACTAAAGATATTAACTATTTAATGATGTAAAGATATATAAGGTACACTTTACACTAACTGCGAATAAAGTAAAGTCTTGCATTCAGAATAAGATAGATTCTAGAGTAGAGATGCAATGAGCACTCTGGGACAAAACCTGTCACAGAGTTTGCTCCCCTTATTTGTATATGACATCGCATTCCAAGATAGTGGAATCGAAGATGGCAAGGCAGGAAATTAAAAAATCCAAGACAGAGCAAGTACTGAAATATCCAAGATGATGGAAATACCTCACTTCTCCAAATTTTAGAATGATGGGAAATTTAAGAAGCCTACTTACGACCGCGAGAAATTCAAAAAGCCCAGACTTGCATGTGCTGCCCTATTTTGGATGCGCTCAGTATACCCAAATGGCTTGTATATTGCCAATACATTTAGGGGCAGTGTTATGGAACAGTGTCTCCCATAACTGCTCTGTAATCTAATTAATGACCCATTCATCAGATTAGACTACAAATTCAATTCAATTTTCGAGCGATAAATGAAAGTGTACATGTAACTGAAACAAATGCCAGCGATTGGGAATCTAATAAGTTCTTTGTTATTGCAAGTCTATGCTGTGACTGATGTGTGTAACGTTTCTGTGTAAGCTGGGTCTGCTGGCTGGCTGTGGAAAGTCGAGAACTGCACGGCGAGAATGGCAAGTGGTTCGCAAAACGTTTTTTCGCTGAAAGGGACAGAATGCAGCCAGGTACACACTGGGAAGCAGCTGCAGCGCGGGACAGATGTGGGACGCCTTGCGTGGTCACTGCATGGGCAGCCGGGAGAAATCTGCGTTCTGTAAATTCCATTGTGAGAAGGAGAAAAAAGAATAACTTTTAAAAAGATAGAGGATTGTGACGGGTTGGGAAAAAAATGAAACAGAGAGAAGTACCCACTGGATCCAAAGGAGTCCAGCAATAACTTATGTTGAAATTTAGGGTCAGATATTCGTAGGCACCTGCTACAGGTGTTGAATATCAAAACCTACGATACTTAGAATCCTTTGTAACGTCAGATGCCATCAGATAATAGAGTGCTGTGGTCATACTGAATACTAGCTCTCGGAAGCTAAGTAAGGTTTCGCTACTTTTGTGGAAGATGCAGTTTTATAATAGGACCTGGTTAGCATATTATACGGCTCATCGTCTGACGTTTATTGTTTCACGAAACCGTGAACAGTAAACGTTGTTGTTTAATGATCCAGGATTGTATCGCCCATCTGAGGGAAGACGAAACCAACTACTCAGTGTTTCAACAAGATGACGCTACTGCTAACAGAGCTTACAACACACTATGCGTCTTATGGAAGAGTTTTTTGGAGAAATTTTCATCTCAAAGAACCTATGGCAGCCTAGCCCCTCGGAGTTTACGCTAACAGACTTTTTTCTTTGGGGAATAGCATGTAGTGTACCGCAAACGCCAATGCTTGATTGGAGATTTAAATATTGAAATAGCTTCATACATGAGAAGCATACCATAGCCAGGTGGACAGAAAGGGATTCCCAATAAAATTAGGCGGGTTGAGCCTTGTATAGTCACCCGTCGATGTCATTCTCAACATACTGTACATAGTGACCACACAGTTACTTTCTGAACACCCATACAAACAGTGTCACTCAATACACATATTATATACTCGTTACAGAGGAAATGTTGAGAAAGAAGAAATCCTGACCTCTGCCGCATTCGAGCAACGAAAAAATTCATAGGTGACAAATGAAAATTTCTATCAACGCTGGGGTTCTATACCGGGTCTTCTGTTTGGCAGGAAGATCCGTAAACTAACTACGCTACCTTGACATAGCAGTTAGACACAACTGCGCAGACTACACAAGTGTGCTACCCATGCTACATCCATATTCCTATTCGCCGCACAGCCGGCCATAGTGGCCGAGTGGTTCTAGGCGCTTCAGTCCGGAACCGCGCTGCTGCTACGGACGCAGGTTCGAGGCCTGCCTCGGGCCGGGATGTGTGTGATGTCCTTAGCTTCAAAAATGGCTCTGAGCACTATGGGACTTAACATCTGTGGTCATCAGTCCCCTAGGACTTAGAACTACTTAAACCTAACTAACCTAAGGATATCACACACATCCATGCCCGAGGCAGGATTCGAACCCGCGACCGTAGCGGTCACGCGATTCCAGACTGAAGCGCCTAGAGATGTACTTAGGTTAGTTAGGTTTAAGTAGTTCTAAGTCTAGGGGACTGAGGACCTCAGATGTTAAGTCCCATAGTGCTCAGAGCCGTTTGAACCATCATTCGCCTCACACTACCAAAGTTGTGTGCCCTAGCCCTCTTCCCCCTTTTCGCTCACCGCATCGCACAAAGTCCCTGCACTGAATGACGATGTTAGTTCTGACTGCTGAGCCAAAAGATTATGACCTCCTGCTTCATAGCCTGTGTGTCCGTCTTTTGAACGAAATACTGCACTGATTTCGCGTAACAGGGTTCCGACGGTTTGAAAATTCGGAAATTAGTGGTAAGTTCTATGGGACCAAACGCTGAGGTCATCGGTCCCTAGGCTTACACAGTACTTAATCTCACTTAAACTAACTTATGCTAAGGAAAACATACGCACTCATGCCCAAGAGAGGACTCGAACCTCCGATGCGGGCAGCCATGCGAACCGTGGCAAGGCGCCTGAGACCGCACGGCTAAACCGCGTGGCCCCGACGGTTTGTTTGCACAGCTCATGTACTTCGCGTAAATAACGGGACGCTGATTTGCTTACGCAGTGATAGCACCAGATAGCGACTCAGGTGGGTACCGTAGGATTTACATCAGACGCATTTCGTCGCCGAGACATCACCGTGAGTTCACTATATTGCTCCTCAAACCACTGTAGCACGGTTCTCGCTCCGATACACGGACCATTATACTGCTGAAAGATGACATCGCCGTCGGAGAAGACGCCGAGCATGAAGGGATGCAGGCGGTACGCAACTGTCAATGTGTCTCCGATTGCCGGCCGCGGTGGTCTAGCGGTTCTGGCGCTGCAGTCCGGAACCGCGGGACTGCTACGGTCGCAGATTCGAATCCTGCCTCGGGCATGGGCGTGTGTGTGATGTCCTTAGGTTAGTTAGGTTTAAGTAGTTCTAAGTTCTAGGGGACTTATGACCTAAGATGTTGAGTCCCATAGTGCTCAGAGCCATTTGAATTTTGTCTCCGGTTACTACCACAGGTGCCACGCAAGTGCAGGAGAATGCCTCCCACACCATAATACTGCTCCCACCAGCCAGTGTCAGTGGGTCGCTGCACGTCTGAAGCCGCCGTTCACCTCGATGACGACCATCGACGTTGTGTAGCAAAAATGTGGTTCACCCGAAGAGCCGACACTTTTCCATTGATCGACGGTCGTATCCCGATGGTCCTGTGCCCACTGCAACCGTAACTGACGATGTCGTTGCCTCAACATGTGAACACGTGGGGGTGGTGAGCTGCGGAGCTCCGTGTTGAGCAATGCACGGTGAGAGGTGTGCTCCGGAACACTTGTGCGGGCACCTGCACTGTGCTCTTTCGGCAGAGGTGCCACAGATCACCATCCGTGCTGCTTCACATAGCAGAGAAGCCTCCGAGCCCAACGTCCTGTGAAGAATAGTGGACGTCTAACCATTCAGCGCCTAATAGTAGTTTCACAGTCGAACCCCTTCCCACAGATGCTCACGACAGTAGCACGTGAACAGTCGACCGTCTCCGCCGTTTTAGAGGTACTCGTTCACAAGTTCTGCGTAATAATAATCTTCCATTTGTCGAAGTCGCTTATCTCGGTGGATTTCGCCATGTGCAGCCCGTATCTCCGCCGCCCGTGGCTGCTCCACTTACGCACTTTCATCACTGCGTGACGTGCCCGCAGCGCGAGCAGGCGGCGTCCGGCGACGCGGTGGGCAGTCGTCGTAACGTTTCGGCTTATCGCTGTATATCTGTACAAGTGGTGCCTGTTCTTTCGGACATGTCGGGAAGAAAAGACACCACTCATACAGGTTGTAGATGTTTTTGAAGGCCTTTATGGTCAAAAACATCAGATGGTAGAGAGTACCAAAATTAGCACTATGCGATCTAGAACTAACGCTCAGCAATGAATACTTGGTTTTGTCTTATTTACTTTAGCAGTCAAGGCTAATACTGACAGTGCAAAATGACAGCCACTCTTCTCAGTGCACGCCTTGTGAGGCGTGAAAGTTGCTCCCCTGACTCTGCTTGAGTTTTGTACACTGAATACTCCATGTAGCCACACGGGAAAAAAATACAATTAAGGGCAATATGGTTTATTCGTTTGGATGTTCACGTTACCAATTCTGACGCAGAGACATAAGCAGTTTGCACGACGTGTGCCCACCTCTCTGCCCACTGAGGCCCTCGAGCTGCCTGCAGCACTCACTCACTCTGCACGGAGACGCTCACAACGCGACACTACAGAGCGCCCTGCCCTCTACCACTCCTTTCGTACCCACAGGGCTTCAAGTTCAGTGTCTGGACGTAAATTTGCTGAGGTGCCACCACGCAGTTGTCAAACAAACAAAACAAAATTGGCTTCGAAGGAAACAAGACGTCCGAGTGTTGTTACCGAAACAGCATTTGACTAACTCAGCTTGTAGCATAGTCGGATTTTCAATCATGAACACGAAAGTGGAATCTAGCCAGTAGCATACTTTTTTGAATGTAATATTTATCAACAACGTTAAGTAAGAAATAAAAGTGGCATCCTTTTATTGACGGTTACTAGATGTCTAAAAATAAATTTAAACTTCTTAGGAATATGCCAAAACGTATTTTATTCAATGAAAAAATTACATATTTCAATAACACTAGTGAGTCTGTGAAAATGATACTTTCTCATTATCTATCTGATGTATCGACTTCGTATGCCATATTTCAATTTACTGTCAGTAGCAACGAATAACCAAGATGTTATTCTTATTAAACACTATCGTTCCATATCTGTCAATTAAGATTACACTTTGTTAATAAATATAGAAGTTTTTTAAAAAATCAAAAGATACAGGGTGACGCAGAAAAACGGGAACATTTCCACAACTAGAAGTGAAGAAGGAAATAAATTGCATTCATCGTAACTGAAACCTCCCAACTTTGCCATTTAGGAAACTTTGATGGCATTTATCATTTTTCAAAAATTACGTCCTTTAGATGGCGTCCTCCTGTACGAATACATTCGTGAAACCTGCTGTTGAGATTCCTCATTGACCGCTGCAACATCTCAGCTGGGGTACTGTGGATTGCATCCCAAATTCTCTGTTTTAACTCGTCCAGGGCTCTTGGTCGAGTCGTGTAGACTTTGCTCTTGAGGTAGCTCCACGAGAAAAAATCACAAACGGATAGATCTGGCGATCTAGGAGGCCCGGGTATGTTAACGAATCGTGAGATCACACGGGAGCCAAACAATTCTCGCACGTATGCCACTGATTGCCGTGTAGTGTGTAATGTCGCTTCGTCACGTTGAAACCAGGCTTCTTGAACGTTTGCAAAGTTGTTCACTGCAGGAGTAACGAAAGTTCGTAACATCTCCGCGAACCGATCGGCGTTGACAGTTATTGTGTTTCGTTGTTCATTTGCGAGACAATGCGGTCCGATAATCCCACGTGATGAAACACCACGCCATACAGTCACTTTAGTGGCGTGTGAAGGGCGCTCATGAACGTCATTAGGATTTGTGTTTCCCCAGTAGCGGTAGCTCCGTTCGTTCACATTACTTGTGCCTCATCTGACGTCCACAACTTTTTTTTAGAAATTCATCGTCATTGTTTATTTTTGTTACTATTTGTTGACAGAATCCTAATCGTAATCGGAAATCGTGATCCTTAAATTGTTGCACCATCTGTAGTTTGCACGGATGAAATTTTAAATCAAGATGAAGGACTCTGCGAACACTCTCCCGGGACACTCCAATCGCTGCTATTTGCTTACGAATTGACGCCGTGGGCTCCGTAAGACAGACTGGCGTTCAACATCAGTGTTCGCTGGAGAACGCACACTTCTTGGTCGTCCTGTTGGTTTCTTTTTGAGGGCAGATCCAGTGTCTTCAAAGTTATTAATCCAACATTTTATCGCGTCTTTCGACGGAACGACATCATGACATCCTAAATTACAAAAACTTCGAAACTGCCTCTGTGCCGCTAGCAAACTAGCATTGTTTTTGTAAAACATTTTTATGGCTAACGCACGCTATTGTCCGTTCCACTGACGCACGATTAGTGAAATGGCGAACTGTTTACTTCCTGTCTGTCACGAATCCGCAGTGCTGCCACGTGTGCATGGCTGCCACTACTCATTTCAAACTTTCCCGTTATTCTGTGTCACCCTGTATTTATCTTACTAGCGAGATTCGAACCATCGAACGTACTAACGTGCTGAGAAACCGACGAATTCGTCGAAATAATGAAAATTGTTTTTAACTGCACTTGGAGATCTGCTAATTTTGAAAGGTGATATTTCAGCGTTCTCGCTTCCCACGCCCGGGTTCCCGGGTTAGATTCCCGGCGGGGTCAGGGATTTTCTCTGCTTCGTGATGACTGGGTGTTGTGTGATGTCCTTAGGTTAGTTAGGTTTAAGTAGTTCTAAGTTCTAGGGGACTGATGACCATAGATGTTAAGTCCCATAGTGCTCAGAGCCATTTGAGCCTTTTTTTTTTTTTTTTGATATTTCAGAGTTCTTTGTCGTACTGTCTTAGAAAATTTATGTGCGTGCACTGAACTCCATCTGCTACAAGTGTGCACAAAATCGAAATCTGTGAGGACCTCTCGTCCATGTAGAATCCTCCTTTTACCACCAGCATAGCTGTGACCTGAAGCCACTTTGGCACAAAAAACTTTTAATAATTATCTGACAGGTCTTTCACTGGAAACTGTCCTCAGAAACATTAATAAATTATTTCTTTGGTATTGTGTAACGTCATCACATGTACAATCAGGGCCTTCCCCCTACTCTCTGCACTGCCGAAGGAGTCTGCTACCTCTGCAACAAACCACCTCCGTCGCTCGCTAATGGGCGATCGTTGTCGAAATCCATACGCTGTGTGGAAAGGCCACATCACAGAAGAATTTCAGTGTTCCTGCTACAGACCCTGGAAGCAAATGAATCCCTTACGCGACTTGCCATACGATGAAACAAATTGTATTATCTTGCGTACATGGGCGTGTTACAGCGTGTCATGGAATGATTCCGTAGTATCTATCATTTTATTTGCTACTGGAGAAAGGTTTTTGGGCAGCATTACGTTAGTGAAGCATCTGTATCCATGTACGAGGCTAATCCAGAAACTAAGGTTACAAAAATTTTTTGAGGTGCAAAAAATTTAATTTATCATAATAAAATTTAGATGCATTGTAGTACAGGTGTTGCATTATTTTTCCAAGCAATCACCATGTATCTTTACACATTTCGTCATAAGTAGGACGAGTTTTTTGATTCGTGTGTCATAGACGTCTCCCACCGCTTTTTTCAGTCAGTTCTTCACTTCGATTTTCACCTCGTAGTCGTTGGAAATGTGTTTCCAATAAGGTTTTTCTTCAATTTATTGGCTGACCAGTGTGACCGAGCGGTTCTATGCACTTCAGTCTGGAACCGCGCTGCTGCTACGGTCGAAGGTTCGAATCCTACCTCAGGCATGGATGTGTGTGATGTCCTGAGGTTAGTTAAGTTTAAGTAGTTCTAAGTCCAGGGGACTGATGACCTCAGATGTTAAGTCCCACACTGCTTAGAGCCATTTGGACCATCAGTTTAGTGAACAGATGATAGTCACTAGGTGTGAGATCGGGGCTGTGACAGAGTTGGCTTAAAACATCCCAACCAAACAAAGTCAGCTACTCTTGCGTTGAATGAGCGGTGTGCGAACGCGCGCTCTCATCAAGGAGACAGAGTCTCGTTGTCAGCACGTCTGTTTTGTATGGCTCTGCGAAGTTTCTTCATGATCCCACAGTATCTTGCAGCATTTATGGTCCCACCTAATTCCAAAAAATCAACGGGCGAAACTCTTTTCCTGTCCCAAAACACTGACACGACGATTTTCCTTGCTATATCCTGGGTTCTGAATTTCTTGGCTATAATATTTCCGCTCGTCTCCCTTATACAGACCCTCTATATACTCCTTTTACCTTTCAGCTTTCCCTTCCTTGGCTAGGACTGGTTTTACATCTGAGCTCTTGATATTCATACAGTTGCTGCCCTTTTCTCAAAAAGTCTTTTTAAATTTCCTGTAGGCGGAATCCATTATCCCCTAGTGAAACATTCCTACAATTGTCCTCTACCCATTCTTGCTCAGCCATTTAACACTTCCTGTCCAACTCATTTTGAGAGAAGTTTGTATTCCCCTTCGCTTGCTTTATTTGCTGCATTTTTATATTTTCTACTTTCGTCAATTGAATTCAGTATCTCTATTATGCCTTGCCTTTCGACCTATTTGACACTCTGCTGCCTTCTCTATTTCATCTCTTATAGCTATCCATTTGTCTTCTACTGTATTCCTTTTCCCTGCTCTACTCAACCGCTGCGTAATACTTCGTCTAAAACTATCAGCAACCTCTAGTTTTTTCAACTTATTCATGTTCCTTCTCCTTAATTTCCTACTTTTTTGCAGTTTCTTCAGGTTTAATTTACAGTTCGCTACCAATAAATTGTGGTCAGAGTCCAATCTAACCGCGTAAATGTCTTAAAGTTCAAAATCTGGTTCTGAAATCCCTTTCTTGCCATTATGTAATGAATCTGAAACCTTCCAGTGTCTCCAGGAGTCTTCCATATATACGCGCTACTTTGATGATTCTCAAACAAGGTGTTAGCGATGGTCGCGTGGGGTAGCTGAGCGGTCTAGGGCGCCTTGTCACGGTCCGCGCCGCTCCCCCCGTCGGAGATTCGAGTCCTCCCTCGGGCATGGGTGTGTGTTGTCCTTAGCGTAAATTAGTTTTAGTTAGATTAAGTAGTGTGTAAGCCTAGAGACCGATGACCTCAGAAGTTTGGTCCCATAAGACCTTACTATAAATTTCCATTGTTAACAATGATTAAATTATCCTCTGTGCAAAATTCCACCAGACGGCTTGCTCTTTCATTTCTTTCCCTGAGTCGAAATTAAATTTTTGCTTTTCTTCCTTTTCCTACCACCAAACTGCAGTCTTCCATGACAATTAAATTATCGTTTCCTTTAACTAGCTGAATAATTTCTTTTATCTCATCATACATTTCTGCAGTCTCTCCATTATCTCCAGAGCTAGTTAGCATATAAACTTGTACAACTATTGTAGGTGTGAACTTAGTGCCTATCTTGGCTACGTCAATGCGTTCACTATGCTGTTTCACGTAGATTACCTGCATTCCTATTTGCTTATTCATTATTACACCCACTCTTGCATTATCCCTTTGTGACTTTGTATTTATAACCCTGCATTCATCCTGTTTCTCTTGACACCGAGCTTCGCTAAGTCTCAATATATTGAACTTCAACCTATCCATTTCCGTTTTTAAAACCTCTAACCTTGCGAGGTGCCGGGGCTAGCAGTGTTTTTAACACTCAATTCTTAGAGAATTTACATATGTACATGATGCTCTAAGCCCCCCCTATTCTAACTCCAACTTTTGCTGTTGCACAAGGATAAAAAAAATACGCGAACTGACTAATCAACCCTGCCGGTGGAGTAGAAGAGAGTTTGGCACCTGCAATAATTTAATTTGATAAATAAGTTAATTAAACGAAGGTTTCATTAACATAGTGAGGAATGATGGGGTTGCTCTACCTGTTAACAGAATGAAAGTTCTGTCCAAAATAACAATATGATTTATTAAGACTAAACACAAAATAATAAACAACAACACATGAAACATTAACAATACATCAAATTGGCTCTAATTGGATACTTAAACAAACGCTGTGAATGTGAAGTTGTCCCTAAACTAGATTGTGAGGATTATGACGAAGTGATATGTGCAGCCAATTCCTAGCAACTCAATTCTTAGAGAAAACACATAGCCAACCCAACATTAATTGCTGCTACCCAAGACAGAACAAAGTTAAAAAAAAAAGACGAACAGGCGCACTCTGCTGAGCTCTGATTGTCACCTAGGAAAATCCCTATCTGCCGGTGCTGCGGACATACATTACCAAACCGACTTCTTGACTCCCAGGACACGATCTGCCGTACCGGAGCCGTTGGCTGGTTGCTTCGACGTCCTCGACCGAAAGGCGAGAGCCGACTACCCACAAGAGCACCCGTACAAAAACCGAACACAGAACATTCCCGCCCCCACGACAGTGGCCGTGGTTAAACGTTCCAATCAGCAACTCGAAAACCGGCGGAAATTCCACTCCATTGCTGGAACGCTACCATTCCACCAATGGAGATTCTTGGCGCCAATTTCTGCGCCGATCTTGCTACGTCACGGAGCTATGCCCTGAGCAAGCCAATCACAGTTACTATTTTGCAGAAAGTGCGGGAATTTTCCCACCACAGCTGCCTGGGTACACAAGTCATTCCCACGCCTCGCTGGTAGCCCGCCAGAAAGTGTTTTCGCTAAGTTTCTGCGAAGTAACGGAACCTCTATCCCAGCCACTACTTCAAGCTCTGCGGGCGTGCCTCTTGACAATGTCGGTGTCTGCAAAGCATTCACTCGACTTCCTCACACCCGTCGGCTTAAAGCTTTCCAGATCAGCAGAGCCAGCCTGTCACCGGACCACCCGGGTGACGAGAGACGCTGCGTGGGAAGTCCGCGTGTGAAGGAATAGCAACTTTCCACCGCATGCAATTAGAGAGGAGAATCGTAAGATAGAAATATGAGAGGGGGCTCATGCCACCTCTCATAGCCCCTACGCCATTTTAGATTGTAATTGGTGAGCGGTTGGCTCACTTAGGAGCAAGGTAGTGAGTAATCGCCCAAGAACAATCTCGCAAACTGGCTGCACATGCCGCACTCTATAAAGAAAATAACTGCAACTGAAAAATGCAGCTCATAGAGGGAGGATTATTTATGATGTAGCCAACTTCACCTTCTTAATATGGAACACTAACACTCACATCACACATCCATACCCAGGGAGCCCCTTCCAAACACCGATTCACACAGACATTCACTCTCTAAATATGGCCCGGGCATGTGAGCCAAATATGGAGCAATTTATTCTTTACAATCAGAGTTGGAGTGCTCCGGAATTAAATGCCCAAGATGTTACAACAATTTTAATCATTAAACTAACCTGAACTCACTCACACATGATACTATTTAAGTTAACAATCTCTTTGTGAGCTTTCAGAATCTAATTACGACCTCCGATTCATTCTGTCTCCCTGCAGCAAGAATAACCTTTACAAAATGTTCCCTGAACTGATGGTCCATTCACAATGACAGTGGTGGTATCTGCTTCAGTTTATGGGGACTTCAGGCACACTGTTTCCATACACTCAACAATAAATACAAGATAAAAAAAATGGTGTGGAGAACAATACAGTAATTTGTAATAAGAATTACAGTGTAAAACAAACACATACAAGGTATCACATACATTACAAAAACAACACTAGAGAAAGAAATTAAAAAAAAACAAGGTTCATGGGACATTAAGTTGTGCGTGCACATTGCACACTGTTCACGACCGTGCTGAGAATGAGGCACTAAATCACATTGTTAGAAATGTTCGAAGCACTTCACAAATTCATTAGTTTCTCTGAGGGGGTTGGTATGTTGAGTCACATGCATTGATGCACGTGGTTCCATGTCTTGAGCATTGGAGGGCGGCTTTTGGGATGGGGACACAGTACTGACATCACATATGGCTAAACGTCGGGTGTTGTTGCTACGTTGTTGCAACAGCAATAGGGAGTGCTGGAGCGTCTGCAGTACGCTGTTGAGATTGTAGTCAGACCCACGCATATGATCACGGCAGTACGGTAGGAAGACACAGTGATAGGCCCTCCTCACGTCGATTAATTGTCTCTGATGTCTACTTGTTGGGATACATCACTAGTCTAGGTCTCTTCTCTCGCTGGGCAGTACTTTACGTTTCCCAATATTGCAGTTCGACGAGGGATGATGGCACGTGGAGTGACTCCACAAGTGTGTGAGGTCATCCATACAGGATCGAACTAGGAGCGACGATTGCTAAAAACTGCTCTCTAATAGAGAGGAGAAGTTAGAAATGAGACCATACATTTGTTAGTGTGGCACGATACTGCTTTGTGTAAGCAGATCGGCCAATGCTAGTGAGTTGTAAAAACCCAAACAGGTGAGTATATAGCGTCCCTTTCTGTCCTGAGGCACATGAGACGCCGGTTATGACACCATATGTGATCTTCTTCGTGTACTCACGACTACGTGGTCTGCCGCAGGGAATCCCTCCAAACGGCTGCCTCGTGTGGGTCGCGTGTCAGTGTCAACGGCCAGCCTCACTTTCGCTTGTGGCCCGGCGAGGATCCTCCCTAATCCCTCAGGTACACGGCCCGGTGACTGTCAGCTTGTAGGACCGGACGCCCTCGCGCACCTCACGTCAGGTAGCGCGCCGACGCTCTCCTCCTGCAGGTAGCCGATGACCTCCAGCTGGCCTCTGGATTGCCACAATCCCCGTCATCTGCACAATTCTTACAAAAATCCTATGCCTAACTTTTCCCCATGACCTTCTATTTTATAATAAATTTACATAACGATACATTGATGGTCTGTCATTTCAGACACTGTAATTTTAATTTTATAGTTATTTATCTGTAGCTATCATAACAAAAAAAATGGAAATAATTTATCTTGATATTTGTGTAGAGACCGATCTCAGTATTGTACATGGTGTGTGATAACTGATGCTATGTAATGGATGAACAACTAAATGTGCAGGCCCGCACTAATATTACTATTACTTATATAGATCGACAGTAGACATGCTCAAGAATTAACTACCATTTGCCAACGATCTACATTCAATGTCTTTTAATTAAATTATGTTGTTACGCAGGTCTAAGTTTAACTGATCTATAAAGAACATGCAACTATGCTACTTTCGCTCGCCCGTCGTCCCTCCATCTCGGGTCTGTGGTTTGGTGACCTGGAGAATAGCATCTTAACAAGCGCGCCAAACACTTGTGGTAGAAAACCGCCACAATATTAAGGATCTAGTTATTGTAAAATCCTAAAGTTTAATTTATCCTAGTATATGGTACTCTCTTATTATTATTATTATTTTTTTTTGTTTTTTACCTTATACAACACTCTTACATAATTACTGTTACGCTGAGATATCTCGCTGCTCGCCGCTATTGACGACAGTGATGTGCGCGCCGTACGACATGGCCTCCGAGTTCTCACTACGCCTCACTGAAACTCCGGAGACTGGGTTAGCCATGGCTATACAAGACAATAAATTTATAGTTGAACTTAATTTTGTATGTGATGCAGTCTTAGCAATGAAAGCGCACCTTTCCAGAGGCAATGTAATTTGACCCAGCCAAGTCTGGTTCCTGTTGAGGATTCAGTCGCCCACCACATGCCAGTTACACAGTATTTCACGAATATCCTAGTATGAGTCACTGGTTATTCATCTGTGACAGTCGCAAGCAGCATGCTAAATCCCCAACCAGCACATTGGCATGGTAGGCTTTATGCTCGCATTTCTACCGTCTAGGCCCTAGGGCACCATTGGAGTCAAACGCTCACAGGTTCACCCCGACTTGCAAGACAACGATGTTGGCGCATCACTGTAAAAACTATACTGCCAATATTCATCCTCGAAATCACGCAATATACCACAATCTTGCAGTGCACTGACGCGTGCCTGCAAGCATTGGTATGAACGTCTCACGAACTGGCTGTGGCCGCTATGGAGCGTATCACGACTTCTCAGAACGCTTCTAAGAGCACGTTCTTGTATGCGCCCGTTTGTGCGACATCTCGTCACTCATCCTTATCCCTCAACATGGACACCAGATAGGAAAGGACAAAAACATTTCTCATGGAAAGGTAGTGCCTTTTATCGCAACGACAGAGGAGATCCCGAACATAGACAAAAAATTAACAGCAGTACATTCTTATGCGAGAAAACGCAGCGTGTTATTACTTTTATTAACAATCTTAATCTATTAATGCGACGAGTATTGTTCCCCGAAGAAAAGTTCATATCTTTGCCTATTCTACTATGTACACCACTTACACTACTACTATAGCAAGGTTCATGTACTTGCCCATTCTACTATGTACACCACTTACACTACTACTATTCCACGAACTCCTTTATGTGAGAGATGTGGTGGAGTCCTATGGACTTCTTTCCTTTCAGCGTCTCCAATTCATAAGCATTGTGGTGAGCTGCTCTCCTTATACGGTACGGGCCGTTGTAAACAGAATAGAATTTTTGGCATTTCATTTTTTGTTTGTTCGAAAGTCGGAAAGACTTAACGAGCACCTTTTGTCCAATTTGGAAGTGTCGTAGACGAGCTCCCCTGTCGGCACGTCTCTTCCTGACCTCTGCTGCAGCCCGTATCCTCTTGAGAGCCAAATCCACTATGGCTTGGTGCTGCGTTCGCGATCTTGGTGGGAAGTTTACGACCTTGGATATCAAGTCCTTAGGAATCCGGTTTTTCAGTACTGTAATGGGTGCCAATTTTGTTATCCCATGGGGTGCCTCATTGATCACCTCCTGGAAGTCTTTAAGGAAAACGTCCCATGTCGTGTGCTGTTTGTTACAGTACAACCGGCACAAGTTTCCGAGTTCTTTAATAACCCGTTCTGCAGCATTCGAGCTCGGATGGTGTGAAGATATAAAGATGGGATCAATTTTACATCGACGCAACGTCTCCTTCCATGTTTTTGACTTAAACTGTGGCCCGTTATCAGAAATAATTCTACTCACATGACCAACCTGTGGTAGGATATCCCGGATTAGGGCTCGTGATACGGTTCGTCCTGTCGCCCTCTTCAGTGGCGTAAAGGTAACGTATTTGGACGTTAGTTCAACAAACACTAATACGTAAGTATATCCTCTTCTTGTTCTTGGCAAAGGTCCCATCAAATCTGTTGCTGCTAATTGTCTTAATTTGGTCGGTACGATTGGGTATAATGGTGCCTGCATGCTCACAGTGGTGTGCTTAGCCTTTTGGCAGTCTTTACACACCGACAGTACCCTCCGAATTCGACGCTCCATGTTTCGAAAGTAACACATGGTCCTTAGCTTGAGATTGCACTTGCGTGGTCCGAAGTGTCCATAGCTGAGGTGAGTATGCCATATAACCTTGTTTATTAGGTGTTCAGGGATGCATACCCCCCATTCAGTGTCATTGGCATAATTTCGGTGGAAAATTATGCCTTTCCGCAAGAGGTAGAACTCCCTGATGGTGGCGTGTCTTCTGTCTATCCATTTCTGTTTCAATAACACTAGGGCAGGGTCCTTGTCTTGCTCCTTCTTGATGTCATGCATACTACAGGTAATAAAATTTTCAAAGGCTACTTTCTGCATATAGAAAAGGCAGTAGTGATTTTCCTCCAGATCTTCTTCCGTGTTGTGCTCAAATCCGATCGGTAACCGTGATAAGGCGTCTGCAATAATGTTCTGACTGCCGGGGATATATTCTATCGAAAAGTTGTACTGCTGCAGATATGATGCCCACCTCATGAGCCGCCTGTGATTAAGCTTTGCAGTCATCAAGAACTCGAGTGCCTTGTGGTCTGTGTACACCCTCGTCTTGCGACCAAACAGAAGGTATCTGAATTTTTCAAACGCCCATACAATAGCCAGCGCCTCTAACTCGGTTACTGAGTAATTCCTCTCACTCTTGGCTAGTACTCTGCTACCCAACGCAATTGTCTTCCACCCCCTGTTTCCTTCATGTACATAGTCTTGGAACACCATGACACCCAGACCTGAGTATGAACTGTCCGTTACTATGCAAAGCTCTTCTGCTAAGTTAGGGTGTGATAGGATGGGTGCTTGTAATAATGCGAATTTTAATGCTTTCCATTCGGATTCGGCCGCCTCATCCCATTCCCAAGGAATCTTCTTTCCTGTAAGTTGATGCAACCTAGGACTGCTCTGAGTTTTGACATGTATAAAGCGGTTGTAAAAATTTATGATCCCCAAGAACCCCCTTAACTGCTTCTTTGTCGTAGGAATGGGAAACTTTTCAATCGCTTCGATCTTTTCGGGATTTGGCGCAATGCCCTCACCCGTGATGATATGTCCTAGAAATTTGACAGAGGACGTCCCAAAATTCGATTTTTCGATATTGATAGTCACTCCGTATTCCTTGAATGTCGCAAGGAGTTCACCGAGGACCGCATTGTGCTCTCCCCAAGATTTCTCCGCGATCAGCAAATCGTCCACATAGCTGGTGACATGACGTTTCAAATTATCGCTTAGTATGCCGTCCAGTCCCCGAATGAATGCGGCAGACGAAATGTTCAAACCAAATGGGAGACGACGAAACCGGTAACATCTTCCAAATGCTAAAAAGGCTGTGTACTGTCTGCAATTTGGATGGAGCTCGATCTGCCAGAAACTCGATTTTAGATCAACTGATGAGAAGATTGATATTCCATGGAAATTTTGTAAGAGTTCCTCCAATCGTTCCGGTCTGTCTGTTTCGGGTTCTATTATGGTATTAATTTGTCGCGAGTCCAAGACTAAACGAATACTACCATCTGCCTTCTCGACTACTCTTAACGGGTTATTATAGGCTGAAGCCGTAGGTTCTATTATTCCTTCACTCAGCATTCGCGCAATTTCAGCTGCTACTTTCTGTCGATATGCCAAGGGGATTGGATAGGGTGGCACACGAAACTGGTTGTGCGGACGTACACGAAATTCATATTGGAAGTTCTTTATTGATCCTGTCTTGGGAAGGAAGACCTCCGCATGTTCTACTAGTAATTTATGAAGTTCTTTGCGGTGGTCGCACCTTATATTCTTTATTGCTTCCACTTTTTCTCCTATTTTCTCCTTTATTTCTCCCATTATTCCGACTTCATTCTCATCCGTGTCCTCTCCCCTACCCGCAACGTCGACCTGTTCTTCCTTTCTGTCTTTCAGACACGCATAGTTTATCCGTACACAGTTAGACGGTAGTTGAGCTGGGATCAGCTGGTCGTCGAACTTAATGTGGACGGGATTCCCTTTCCTCAAAACCACTTCACCTCGTCCTAGATCAACTATCGCTTCATGTTCATTTAGGAAGTCCGTTCCTATTATCATGTCGATCGCCAGATTTGGCACGATCCAGAAGTTAGACTCTATTTTGTGTCCTTGGCAGGAGAATTCCAGTCTTGTTTGTTGGGTGACCTCCGTACATTTACCCGCTAATGCCCCTTTTATTTTGGTTTTCTTAACCGATAGGACAGGCCAGTCCATCTCCTGAGAGCACCTCTTGTATGCTGCCTCAGATATTGCTGTTATGTAGCTTCCACTATCTATTATCGCATTCATACTCTTTTCAGCTATTGCTACTGTGATAAGAGGCTGCCGATCTTGTCGAGGAGTTGCTTTATGTTCCTCGAGCAGGATTTCTGATAAATCTTCGTAATGTATCATCCGTAGTTGGCCAGGTCCGAGATTACGTGCGAAATTCCGGCGGCCTGTGTTCGCACTAGTCTGGCGTCAATTTCTTGTTAAGCTCCCCCTCCTCTGACGTGCATTAGGATTTGCGGGTCTAGTTTCAATCTCCTGGTTCCACTGTTGTCCTTGGTTTCGCTCTCTCCAATTACGGTCGCTTTGCCGTTCGTTATTCCTCCTATCCCAGATTCCTTGTCTAGATTGACCCTGCTCCCTGACGTTCTGGTTTCCGTGTCTTTGGTTTCCATAACCTTGAACAGCGTAACCTTGACTTCCGTAACCCTGGTTTCCTAACTGACCAGTGCGATTATGCGATCTGTTGTCGTCTTCCCTTCCTGGCCCGTGGTATTTGTTACTTTGCCCCTTCTTCCTGTCCTTTGCGTCTTGTTTATCAAAGACTACTTCGAGTTCGCGCAATAGACTCTTGAATGCTTCTATGTCAGATCCACACTTGCCGACAAGTGTCTGTTGGTACCTAACTGGCAATTTGGAAAAGCAAAATTTAATGATTTCTCCGTTGCTATATGGACTATCTAAAAATTGATTCTTCTTGAGTAACTCATCAAGAAATTTGGTTGCGCTCCTATAGCCGGACACTTCCAGTTCAGGACAAAATATTATTTCCTCTTTAATCGTGTCCTGCGTTTCCTTTGACCAGTAGGTCCGCAGGAATGCACCAACAAATTCCTGATAAGTCCGACACGTCACTGCTACACCCCGCATCTTCTCCGCGGCTTGGCCTTCGATGTGTCCACACATGAATTCTAATTTTGCCTGGGTTGGCCATGATGCCGGTAATGAATTTGTAAACTGCATCACCCAGCTCTTCGGATGCATCGACCCTCCATTTTCTTTGAACTTCTGGAATTTTAGTATCGACAGGAAATGATTCTGATCAAAATCCTGTCTGATCCTCGCACTGGTGTTGTCACTCGTTTCCGATACTTGCACGTCTGCTGAGTGTCCTGTTCTATCTTGGTGATAACTGTGATGTGCTACCTCTGTATCACAGTGGAAGTGGCACTCAGAATTCACAAGTGGGCTACAATTATTGGAGCTATTACTCGCTGTTTCTGCGTGTGCATTGTTAGTTCCGCACTCGGTCATTGGGCTAGAGCACGGCGGGCTTTTCCTCGGAGACATAATTCTGTGTACTCCATCATTGGTATCCGAACGCGCAGTGCTCGTGTGCCCGTTTTGCTCTAATTTTGCTATCCGACTCTCTACTTCTTCCATTCGTTTCGTGTTGTTCGCAACCGCGATATTACCCTGAGTTTTTAAGAACGCTAGGGATTTTGAGTGGGATTGTGTTGTACGTCGCAAGCGCCCTGCGAGTTTAGAAGTTGCTTCCGCGACTTTCATTGCTCCTATTGCCGCCGTTTTGGCCAGGCCTGCTACTTTTTGTGCAGCCATTGACATTTGTTTTACTTCTCCACATTCTTTCTTTATTGTTAGTAATTCCCCACGAATTTTCCCTATATGCGAAATTATTGCCTCAGTGTCCTTCTTACGCTGTTCGTCAGCTTCTTCCTTCTCCCTCTTACGTTGTTTCTCCTCTTCTTCCTTCTCCCTCTTACGCTGTTCGTCAGCTTCTTCCTTCTCCTTCTTACGTTGTTCGTCAGCTTCTTCTTTCATTGATCGTAGGAAGCTCAGTATTGGGTTAATGTCATCATTTTGATCCTCGTCACACATGGGTGATGTAACTCTGGACACCTGGGCGCTAGAGCTCTGACGTGGCCGAGCTGGCCCCTGTCTGCTCTCGTTCGTTTGATTATAAACTTCTGCTACCGTCTCGACCTGTGTGACTGTCTCTGTTTCATCCTCTACCTCACTATCATAATCACGGCTGCAACGCTGCTCTAAGATCGCGTCCAAATCACCTTCCTCATCAATGACCCTGGCGTCCTGTCCTGCTAAAAATGTGCCCATCTCATCTCCGAACCTATTCCCGTTGGTAAACTGCCCCTTATCCATTATGCTATCCTCTTTTGTTTTAGCGTCGCTCGATAATAGTCGTGCCTTACTTCTCGTTATCATTCATGAAAAACAAATTTATCTAAAATGCACAATAAAATTAATCTACTCCATATATTTTTACACATAGACATAAAGTTTCAACAACGCCGCTCCAACGCTGTAATTATACGCACGATTTGTTGTGGTACAGAAACCGCACACAAACCCAACAAAGTGTGATGTGATACGGACACACCATCAAAGGAACACAAAAACAATGACCAAAAAAAATATACACTGAAAACAAAAACAGTAATCATGCGCCGCTACTTAAAACTAAACGCGGAACTACCAGAAAAAACTTGGGTATTAATCAATAAAAAAAATTAGAGAAAAAAAATTTGATTGTTCGTACTAAGAATACTGTTTGTTAATCAGTGATTCTCAGGAAAGATCCGAGGCTAAGGGTCGCCATTTTATGCGAGGTGCCGGGGCTAGCAGTGTTTTTAACACTCAATTCTTAGAGAATTTACATATGTACATGATGCTCTAAGCCCCCCCTATTCTAACTCCAACTTTTGCTGTTGCACAAGGATAAAAAAAATACGCGAACTGACTCTAATCAACCCTGCCGGTGGAGTAGAAGAGAGTTTGGCACCTGCAATAATTTAATTTGATAAATAAGTTAATTAAACGAAGGTTTCATTAACATAGTGAGGAATGATGGGGTTGCTCTACCTGTTAACAGAATGAAAGTTCTGTCCAAAATAACAATATGATTTATTAAGACTAAACACAAAATAATAAACAACAACACATGAAACATTAACAATACATCAAATTGGCTCTAATTGGATACTTAAACAAACGCTGTGAATGTGAAGTTGTCCCTAAACTAGATTGTGAGGATTATGACGAAGTGATATGTGCAGCCAATTCCTAGCAACTCAATTCTTAGAGAAAACACATAGCCAACCCAACATTAATTGCTGCTACCCAAGACAGAACAAAGTTAAAAAAAAAAGACGAACAGGCGCGCTCTGCTGAGCTCTGATTGTCACCTAGGAAAATCCCTATCTGCCGGTGCTGCGGACATACATTACCAAACCGACTTCTTGACTCCCAGGACACGATCTGCCGTACCGGAGCCGTTGGCTGGTTGCTTCGACGTCCTCGACCGAAAGGCGAGAGCCGACTACCCACAAGAGCACCCGTACAAAAACCGAACACAGAACATTCCCGCCCCCACGACAGTGGCCGTGGTTAAACGTTCCAATCAGCAACTCGAAAACCGGCGGAAATTCCACTCCATTGCCGGAACACTACCATTCCACCAATGGAGATTCTTGGCGCCAATTTCTGCGCCGATCTTGCTACGTCACGGAGCTATGCTCTGAGCAAGCCAATCACAGTTACTATTTTGCAGAAAGTGCGGGAATTTTCCCGCCACAGCTGCCTGGGTACACAAGTCATTCCCACGCCTCGCTGGTAGCCCGCCAGAAAGTGTTTTCGCTAAGTTTCTGCGAAGTAATGGAACCTCTAGCCCAGCCACTACTTCAAGCTCTGCGGGCGTGCCTCTTGACAATGTCGGTGTCTGCAAAGCATTCACTCGACTTCCTCACACCCGTCGGCTTAAAGCTTTCCAGATCAGCAGAGCCCGCCTGTCACCGGACCACCCGGGTGACGAGAGACGCTGCGTGGGAAGTCCGCGTGTGAAGGAATAGCAACTTTCCACCGCATGCAATTAGAGAGGAGAATCGTAAGATAGAAATATGAGAGGGGGCTCATGCCACCTCTCAACCTACCTGCCCGATTAAGGCATTTAACATTCCAGAATCCTATCCGTAGAACGCCAGATTTGTTTTCCTTGGTGATCACGTCCTTCTGAGTAGTTCCTGCATGGAGATCCGAATGGGAGATTCTTTCATTCCCAGAAATTTTTACCCAACAAGAAACTATCACCATTTAACCATAGAGTAGAGCTACATGCCAACTGGCAAATTACAGCTGTAGTTTCCCCTTGCTGTAGGCTGCTCGCAGTACCAGGACAGCAATGCCGTCTTGGTTAGCCAGATGAGTCAATCATCCAGACTGATGCCCGTGCAACGACTGAAAAGGGTGCCGCCCCTCTTCAGGAGCCGTATGTTTGTCTGGCTTCTCGACAGGCATCACTCCATTGTTGTTGTACACGCAGTACAGATATGTACGGTTAAGGCAGACAAGCCACCCAAACCGACGGCAAGTCCGTGGTTCATGGGAAACATCGGAAACTATGAACGAAATATTCACTCTGCAGCGGAGTGTGCACTGATATGAAACTTCCTGGCAGATTAAAACTGTGTACCAGACGGAGATTCGAACAAAGGACCTATGCCTTATGCGGACATGTGCTCTGCACTTGATATGAAACTTTCTGGCAGATTAAAACTATGTTTCCAGACTGAGATCAGAGCTCGCGACCTTTGCCTATTGCGGGCAATTGCTCTACCAACCGAGCTAGCAAGCACGATTTACGACCAGCCCTCACAGCTTCAATTCTGCCAGTACCTCGTCTCCTAGGTTCCAAACTTCACAGGAGCTCTCCTGCAAACCTTGCAGAGTTTGAACTCCTGGGAGAAAGGATATTGCAGAGACATGGCTCAGTCACAGACAGGTGGATGGTTCCAGAATGAAGTATTGACTCTACAGTGGAATATGCGCTCCTCTGAATCTTCCTGGCAGACTAAAACTGTATGCCAGACCGAGACTCGGGATCTTTGCCTTTCGTGGGCAAGTGCTCTGCCAGCTAACCTTCCTGCATGGTTTCCAATAGAACTTTCGAAGGTATGAGACGAGATACTGGCCAAACTGAAGCTGTGACGACGGGGTGTGAGCTGTGCTTGGGTAGCTTAGCCAGTAGAGAACTCGCGCACGAAAGTCCAGAGTTCGAGTCTCGGCCTGATACACAGTTACAACCTGCCAGGAAGTTTCTAATCAGAGAAGACTCCTCTGCAGGGTGAAAATTTCCTTCTGAAAACATCCCCCAGGCTGTGGCTAAGCCATGTCTCCGCAATATAATTTCTTAAGGAGTGCTAGTTTTGCGAGGTTCGGAGGAGAAAAATGGTTCAAATGGCTTTAATCACTATGGGACTTAACATCTGAGGTCATCAGTTCTCTAAACTTAGCACTACGTAAACCTAACTAACCTAAGGACGTCATACACATCCATGCCCGAGGTAGAGTTCGAACCTGCGACCGTAGCAGCCGCGTGGTTCCGGACTGAAGGGCCTAGAACCGCTCGACCACAGCGGCCGGCTCGCAGGAGAACGTGTGTGAAATTTGGATGGTAGGAGACGAGATGTTGGCACAATTGAAGCTGTGAGGACGGTGCATGAGTTGTGCTCGGGTAGCTCAGTTGGTAGAGCACTTGCCCACCAGAGGCAAAGGTCCGAGTTCGAGTCTCGGTCCAGCTCACAGTTTCATTGGAAACTATGATTTAACCAACAGAAAATTGCATATCGCTTCAGAACAAATTAGTGTATTTGCACGTGCTCTTTACGCTTTTTTCTGTAACAATCCAGAAGAATTGTACTTGTTTCCCATTGCCATTACGTGAAGTTTTTTGTTGTCATGTTGTATGTGCTTGGAATGTACGAACATAAATTTGTTTACATCATCAGGTATACCACTCACATAAATGCAGCTGACTGCTGTGTATTACATCGAACTTCAAGGAGGAAACTCTCTCTCCCCAGGAGACAACGCCGAGGCAGGCTTGGCTTTAGCCGGTGTCAGTGACGGGAGGGCACTGTGTGCAGCCAGTTTTTTTTCTTTTTGGCTTCTCCGCTAAATGATTACGACTGAAACTTTTTCTACCCACAGGACTTTTACCTGCTACGTGCAGCTCTTCAATGACCGCGAAGCCCTCGGTTGTGGAATTTCATAACTCTACTGAAACAATTACTCGTGATCATGTGTTACTCAAAGATCAAATTCTTACCTTGGAAAAATCCGACTTCGTAGATATCGATGACCAGCTGCACACAAACTTGTCTTTTTCCATCCTTCAGACCCTTCATGTACAATTTATACTTCCCGTAAGGTAAGGCGACGAACTTTTTTAAGGTGATCGGTCATGTCCAGTACCGATGCATGTAGTAGGTGCCCTGCCAACAGAGGTAGCGATGTAATTACACAATACAGGTTTTGTGACTAAATCAAAACTTCAACTTGTAGGATTATTCTTTGTCGAGGTCTTTACTGAGTATCAGATGTAGCAGTCTCTTCCTATTTTTCTTTTCTGCTCCTTTCATAACTTAGACACGCTTATTGCATTTTGGCCATCATATATTGGTACATGTAAGTTAAGGAAATAACAAAGGATGTCGAAATTCACACTCTAATAGTTAACATAGCAATGAGTGAACATCCTGATACTTCTCAGCAATCAGGAGCATGACAAAGACAGGAACAGGAAAGCCGAAATCTCAAGGCATTCGCCTAACACGAGTGAAATTAAGAAACAGAGTCTAAGACGTTGTGGTCTCCTGACCTTCATTGCTTACATACTCCACCCTCACAATTATATTCTGCACATCAAGACGCTTCATTCGAACCCAAACTCGATAAGATAAAGTCAGTATTGTATGAATTCATGTATATTATATGCAAATAACTAATAAATCGCAAGTGCGCACCGTGGTTGAAATACTCGAGGCTGGCGTACACACTTACATTCCAGACACGACGGCACAGCAGCTTTTAGCTCGAGAGAGGCGAAACCGCACGCCAGGAGGCCGGTCCCAACCCATCTACGTCGGCCGGTGACCGCCTGCAGAGCAGACAGCGTTTGCCCGAGTGAAAGGGGGGACGACCCCATGTTCGGCTTAAAAGCAAATTCCGCTACACTGTGTGGGAGCGGCCAGCCTACGCATTCTTTACACATAGCACACAGTTTCAGAGATTTTCGCAGAGAGACAGCAAACGCCAAACGCCGATACTACAGATTTCCGGATTGGTCGCCTTAAACAGAGCGTCATACTCCCTAGAAGAGCAATGCTGATTGGCAGACGATATTTCTGACGCCTTGAGCTGAAGGAGCAATGGAAGAGACCAAAAGATATACCCCTTCACGTCTGGCATGGAGAGGGGCCGTTCCGTTGTCGCTCTTGGAGCGAGAATGCGTAACGAGAGCGTGCGCGCTCGTACATGTACTCAAAGAGCGAGGAACAAGTCTCTCCTCAGTACTTCACTGGGAGAGCACCTCTGTCGAGAGCGAATCGAAGTGTGAGTCTATACTGAGTCCTTGCGATTAAGCGTTGTTCACTGTATTGGCCGACACACTTATTGTGCGGTGTGAACGGACTAAGTAATAGTTAAAGGCCTGCGAGCGAATTTTGAGTGGCATCGCGGTGGACTGGTTATCTGACCAGTGTACCACGCCAATAGTTAGTAGTAGGGGCGAATAGAAGTCCTTGAGTTCATCAAGGCATAGGGAGAGTTTGACTGGCGGAGGTCAATCCAGACAGAAGGAGAGTTATCTTATTTGTCAGCAGCGAGCGGCGCGGACGGCAGTCATCGCAGCTTACAGTATTGTGCACTACAGTTCTTGCGAGCCCCGTATTTCCTCCACAACAGTACACTTCACTGCATTTCACAAGCGACAGCCGCGACCGTACCTAGCAACATTCTAAAGGATAACTATTCAAGTTGAGTATCTCCTCCATGTCCGGACAACATCTCTTTGGTTCACTCAGAGACTCCTGGACACTTCCCTTGTTGAGAGCCCTTCCTGGCACAAAGAGACAATGTGGACGCGATCGAACCGCGGTATCTAGGCATGGTTGAACTACAGACAACACGAGCCGTGTACGTCCTTCCTGGTGGAATGACCGGAACTGATCGGCTGTGGGACCCCAACCGTCTAATAGGCGCTGCTCGTGCACGATTGTTTACATTTTTTGGCAGGTTTTGTGACATCTCTGAACAGTCAAAGGGACTGTGTCTGTGGTACAAAATCCATAATCAGTGACTGTCTTCAGGAGTTCTGGGAACTGAGGTGATGCAAAACATTTTTTTGGTGTGTGTAAATGGATACTTAAATATGGAGCTCTAAAACCGGCAGTATATTTACAATCTCAAGCAGATACTTTCATGAGCCGATAGATTGATATTTTATCAGTATGTTTATCGAATATCTATATGTTGATGCCATTTAAATATCGATTATCGGATACTCGATACCTTTAAAAATATCAACAGTTCTATCAGAAAGAGCAGGTGGTTGTTTCTCGAGGAGGTCCTGGCTATACTTCGGTCTTCCGTGAAGACGTATCCGTGTCCACAGGACTGCATGCATTCGTTCCTGGTGTGACGAAGGCTTACAAACCCTACTGCACGTCGTCCGTTAAATCACTCAGTCTTAAGGCCAGGTTCTCATTCAAAATGGTCGAAAAATCGATTTTTTGTTGCATTTTTGAAAGATATTTGCGTCAGGAATGTTGATATAGGTCTTGGAATTGCAGACTAAAAAATGGCTCTGAGCACAATGGGACTCAACATCTTAGGTCATAAGTCCCCTAGAACTTAGAACTACTTAAACCTAACTAACCTAAGGACATCACAGACACCCATGCCCGAGGCAGGATTCGAACCTGCGACCGTAGCAGTCGCGCGGTTCCGGACTGCAGCGCCAGAACCGCACGGCCACCGCGGCCGGCTGCAGACTAAACATAAGTAACGAAAACACTATTTTTATCACATTTTGATTAAAATTGGCCAAAAGATAATATTCGGTCAGCCATAATGGATTATCGATTTTGAATTTTGAAAATCTAACTTCAGATTTGTGTTCAGCGACATCAAAAGTGTGTAATGACATAGTTTTTACGCAAATTCAGTTAATAATTAATATAAAAGTTAGCCCTAAACTTTAGTCATGGTTTTCCTCGAGAGACGATTTTTTGAAACTCCATGCAGCATAAAAT